>NC_133041.1:625833-776666 GCF_048771995.1 Taeniopygia guttata
TTCCTGATCCAGACTGGACCCCACCTGGAACACTTCCTCTGGAAAAACAAACATCGAATTACTGAAAATAGATTTCAGACAAAAAGGGGAACAAGGAAAAAGGTCAAAAATCTTATCTCTGTCAGGGGCTGGAGGAAGGCCCAACCCCTGCATGCCAGGGAAAAACCCACCATGGGTGAGGGAATCCCAGGCTTTCTCCCTTCTCTCTGCACTGCCCCCATGGTGTTCCCAAAGCAAACAAGGGCAGAGGAGCAGCCCAAGCCCTTCCTTGCCTGGAAAGCAAAGCAGCCCCTGCACAGGGTCTGGAGTCCCACCTCTGCTCCCACCATGGGGGTTTGTTTGTGTCGGGCTGGCTGCCCCAGCCCCAGCCCCAGCCTCAACTCACCCGTCTGGCCAGTCCGAAAACCTAATGGGAAATGGAGACTGACAGTCGATTTTCGCAGGCTTAATGCCAACACAGATCCTCTCACAGCAGCGGTCCCAAACTTAGCAGAATTAATAACATCTATTCAAGAAAAAGCTCCTCCAATTATGGCAACTATAGATGTCAAAGATATGTTCTTTATGATCCCATTACAACCAGAAGACATGGACCGTTTTGCCTTTACGTGGGAAGGACAGCAATACACTTCCACTAGACTCCCACAAGGATACAAGCATTCACCCACCTTAGCCCACCATGCCTTAGCTAAAGAACTAGAGGAGATATCCAAACCTGATGATGTAGCAGTGTATCAATACATTGATGATATTTTGGTGGGAGGGGATGAAATTGAAGCAGTAAGAGAGACTCAACAGAAAATAATCTCCCATTTAGAGAGTCTCGATTTACAGATCCCCCCAGAAAAGGTTCAAAAACCCTCTCAAGAAGTAAAGTTTCTGGGGATTTGGTGGAAAGGAGGCATGACATGTATTCCACCTGATACCTTAACTTCTTTAGATCAGATTAAAATGCCTCATTCCAGGAAAGATCTACAACAGGCTCTGGGATTATTAGTGTTTTGGAGAAAACACATTCCAGATTTCTCAATAATTGCTAGGCCCCTTTATGACTTGCTAAGGAAAGGGGTAAAACTCCTTCTCAGGAAGAAGCATTGCAATTACTGATTTTTGAAGCAACTGCTCATCAAGCACTGGGCCCTATTCATCCTACAGTCCCCTTTCAGGTAGAATGGGGATTTGCTGTCTCAGGATTGTCAGTACATATTTGGCAGCGGGGACCCGAGGGTCCAACAAGGCCTGTTGGTTTCTATTCCCATGGTTTCAGAGATGCTGAGAAAAGGTACACTACCTGGGAAAAGGGATTGTTTGTGGTCAGCCTGGCTCTCATTGAAGTGGAAAGACTTGCACTACAACTACCAATTGTATTGAGAAGCCCTTTCAATGATACTAAGACAGTCACTACTGGGACCCCCCCTCCTGACGGGGTGGCCCAGAGGGCCTCGGTAAGAAAGTGGTATGCTCAGATTGAACATTACTGTAACATCTTTACAGTAACAGAAGGAGCTGTGAAAAATTTCGCAATACAAGAAACTGAGAGCTTGGATAGCAGCCAGGACAAACCTGCCTCTGTAATCAAAGTGGCCCCTCCTTTCTGCCCTGAACAATCAGCAAACTCTTGGTTCACTGATGCCTCTGCTAAACGAGAAGGGAAGGTGTGGACATACAGGGCAGCAGCCCCCCACATTTCCTCTGGTGAACTAATTAATGAGGGAGAAAGCAGTTCTCAGGTCAAGGAGCTGAGAGCTGTCTGGAGTGTTTTCTAACAAGAAGCACAGAATGCCTCTCTTGTCTGTCTCTACACTGACTCCTATGCTGTGCATCAAATGATCCTGATAATCCAGCACATTACCCTGGCCAACCTGTTCTGGTGGGCATCCCTTACTATAGGGCTAGTACCACTTGTGCTAAAACCCCCTCTGAATAAATGTGCATGGAAAGCCTCTGGTGCTCTAGGGAAAGAGCATTGGATAAATACATGCAGGATAATTCCATCATTCTAACCTCTTCTGCCTCTCGCTGGCAGGATTCTGTTGTGTTTACTTTTACAGAAGAACTCCAAGGGACATGAAGACCCCCTAATCCATGATAAAACTGGTAATACTTTCCTGCATCCTACCACAACCCCATGGACAGAAACCAGCTGAGTGGTTGCGGTCTGAAATAATTGTGGTAGCATGCAGAAAAAGTGAAAAGATCTCTTTAAGCACAAAAAGGTTTGTACGCACCGAAGCGTACAGGATTGTTTACACAATTTCACATTAACACAAACTGCAGAAGTAGTTTGTCTTTGGTCCAAATATACTGAAGCACTTTCTTTTAAGTTTAAAGTATTGATTTAAATACTGGGGAGAACTTGATGTTAATGTTGTGATACCTACCACCCAACCACCGGTTATGCTTACCCCAAAAATTTCTAAAGTTGGACCATATATAATCAGGAAAACTGGCCAACAACAAATATTGTTCAATCTGGCATGGTCTCTTAAACAAGTTAAATTGCTAATGCAAAGCAATGTCTCTGAAGTTCAGCCAGCTTGTTCACCTTTCTTGCAAACTTCTTTCCAGGGGTGGACGACCTGGTTACGACAGTGGAACCCTTCTAAAACACGGATACCAAGAGACATAACTGGTGTTGTGGGAACAGGATTGGGAATTCTAAATAGTATTAATTCAGAAGTATTATTAAATAAATTGGCTGCTACAACTAAAGATTTGACCCAATTACAACAACCATTGCAATCATCCTTATCAGCCGTGGGAACGCATCAGTGGTTGCTAACAAACATATTACCAAATTGGGAAAAGGTAAATCTGAATGACCACGAATTGATAATTGATGCACTCAATGCTACACAAAGCAACGTTTCCTTAGCCCTTAGCTGCATCCAGGCACAATTATGGATGCAGTCAGTTGCTGCTTCACTTATAAGAGAAGGTGAAGAAGGCACGTTTCCTATGGAAATTCGGAAGATAGTTTGGGACAGTGCCGCTGACTTTGAAAAGGATTTCCAATCCTGGTGGCATTTGGTGAACTTTACTTATGACCCCACCACAAACTTAGCCACAGCTTTTGTGTTAACCATACGCAATGCCTCCGTGCATTCAATATTCCCCATCATTGCATTAGGATTGAATCATGATGGAGCCACTCTCTATCCTTCCGAGCATAGAGAATGGGCCCGACATATTGATGATAAATGGCAAACTGTTAACTTAGAATCTTGTATTGTCCAAGAACAACAAGGGTTCATCTGTGAAGGCAATGCAATTATAGCTCAGGATACTTGCCTGGACACTGAACAAAATACCTGTCACTTTGAAATCCATCCTAACGAAACTCCTAAAACATTCCTTGTATATATAGGCAATGGATGTGCATGCTTTAGAACTGCTTGTAACACAGTGTATGTAGAAGACACAGTAGTAGATACTAAAAATCATTCAAATTTTTGTGCTTGCAATTTCACTAAAATTACAGGATGTGATTTTTCTTTTGAAGCTCCAGTTACTTCATATCAACTTTTAGAATTTAATTACACGCTGATTCATAAGCGATTGCCTACCCCCATTGGAATGAATCTTACTCTGGTAAGGCAATTGTTTCTTCACCGGGACTTAATTGAAATCTTAGGAAAAATCAAGGAGAACGGACAGAAAACACTGGTAACTATTCATCATGATGTACAAGAAATACATCGAGTTATAGAAAGGGTGAAAAGTGATGCAGAACATAGGTGGTGGGATACACTTTTTGGGTGGTCACCTACTGCTACAAGTATCCTGAACAAATTGTGTCATCCCATTTTTGCCCTTTGGATTTTAGTTTTGATTGCCTTTGCTTTATCAGCAATCTTGCTTATTAAGCATTGGAGAATGATAAAACGATTAACAAAATTGACAGCTATAATTAATGCACACCACTTGGCCGATGTGCTTTATACTATAGACATCCCCAGGACTATAGACACAAAGCAATTATAAGATTGGAAGATTGTTTGTTTTAGAAAACCTGATTTGAATTCTTAAAGATTGTTTTATTAGTTTATTGTTAAAGAATTGTTTTAATATCATTTAATCAACTCATTGTTTATTGATTAGAAAATTGCTCCAATTAATATTGATTCAATTTATACTAATGTTATTGTTTTACTATTTTCCCTGTTCTCTTTTCCCCTCCTTTTTCTTTTTTTCCCCTTCTCTGGTATATGCTGCCAACACTAGACGAGTCCTGAAGACTTCACAACGACACTACAGAACCCTGCTGAAGATCTCTTGAGGGCAATCGTCAGTCACGGGGTGGTGTAAGAGGCAATCTGAAGACCCTCACTCATTTGCCTGCCGATTGCCATGAGAAGGAACTCCCTTCCCCACTGCAGTTCCGGCTTGGAGAAGGCAACAGCGCAGGTGCAGCCGCTGCACCGTTACGTTCTGTTCCCAACGAGGCCCGGCAAGAACTTGGCAAGAAGTTGGCAAGGACTTGGCGAAGACCCAGCGTGGACCCAGCACAGAGCGGCCCTATGCAATTCCTGCTTCACTCTCCACCTTTAAGCCAAATGAACTGTTGGGGTGACTCTGGTGGTCTCTCACTGAAGACCCCTCATCTGCCTCGTTACCACCGTGACAGACGGAGATCAAGAACCCTCTCCCCAAGGACTGAGACCCCTACCACAGAGAGTGGTGGTGGGGGGAAATGACATGACCTGTCCTTCTCCAGTAACTTCAATGGACTTATTCATCATTGTGTTTGTTCAGCCTGGATGATTTTCTGCAGATACACCTGTTCCCCCCATAGCAATTTCAATAGACTCTCATTGTTCTGCATGTTCCCCCCTTTTCCCTCTGTGGACTATAACTGGACCTCTGGGTTAGGTAGGACTTTGGAGACTCTCCCCAGCACACCAAGACGGATCCCCATCGTTCGGACCAGTGAGGACCTCGCCCGTGTTGGTAGCTATTCCCATCCCCCCTTTCTCTCTCTCTCTCTCTCCTTTTTATTTATTTTCTGACCACACTATCGCATTTATTGGTTTTGGCCCTTAATAAAGGGGCATCTGTTGTGATTAAACTGATAGTCCCCTGCTGTTTGTCTTTTGCACTTTGGGATCGGCTAACGAACCATCACGACACCCCACTATAAGCGGATCATGACAGAAGGACAGCACGAAGACCCTTGGATATTTGGGATTTTGGAGGCCAAATCCCATTTTTGGCTGTGGACACCTTGTGGAGAAGGGCGGATTTTTCCTCATGAAAGAAAAGCACCAAATCTAAGAGTTTGGGAAGAAGATCAGAGGTGGCCATTGTAGGAGAGGACAGCCAGAGCTGTCCCTCATGGCAGCTTCTGGCTCGGAAGAGCCCTTGGATATTCGGAATTTTGGAGGTAGATTCTCAGTGTTGTCCATGGGCACCTGGACATGAAAGGGGTTTAACTCCACATGCAGTTCTGCAGCCAATCACAAACCCCCCAAATTTTCACAGCCAATCACAAAACCCCCAGATTTTCACAGCCAATCACAGAAACCTCAAATTTTTGCACCCACCCCATCAAATCCTCACATAAATCCCAAACATTTGCAGCCACCCCATCAACCTGCCCAGAGGGAGGAGCCAAGCATTTCTACCTGGATATAATCTCGGGTTTCTGGAAGAACACCAGAACAGCCTTTTCACTGGATTCCCAGAGGAACAGCTGGGGTTTCCCACTGCCTCTTCAGAGGAAGACTACACCCTTCTACAGGATCACTGCTCCAACAGAACCACAGCTGACACTGCAGGAGGACTGCAGCCACCATTCCAATTAGACTGCTACCAATACCCTGACCAAAAGGGTGTCAGGTCATATTCTGACTCTGCCAGTGTTGTTTTGCATTACTGCATTGTTTATTTTCTCTTTTTATTTTTTCCCTAATAAAGAGCTGTTATTCCTGCTTCCATACCTTTGCCTGAAAACCCTGCATCATTTCAAATTTACAACAATTCAGAGGGAGGGGGTTTACAGTTTCCAGTTCAGCAGAGGCTCCTGCCTTCCTTAGCAGACACCCGTCTTCCCAAACCCAGACAGTTGCCATGGCAACCTCTGCCATCCCATTCCCAGGGTCATGGGATCCCAGAAACACAGAACTGGCTGAGCTGGGAGGGACCCATCGGGATCCTCGAGTCCAACTGCTGGCCCTGCACAGGGCACCCCAACACTGCCAGCCTGGGCCTGGCAGCGCTGTCCAAACGCTGCTGGAGCTCAGAGAGCCCTGGAGCTGTGACCCTTCCCTGGGGAGCCTGGGCAGTGCCCCAGCAGCCTCTGGGCAAAAACCTTTCCCCGAGATCCAACCTCAGCCTGCCCCGACTCAGCTGCAGCCGCTCCCTGCACTCCTGTCCCTGGGCACCAGAGTGAAGAGGTTCCCTCAGCCCCAGCCAGGGACCCGCTCCCAAGGCTGCTGCCATGGCCACCAGGGCTGGCACCAGCTGCGATGCTCGGTTTCCATGGGCCGGGCTTCAGGAATGGGATTCCCCAATTTCCTGCTCCCGCTAAAACCGCGCTGCCGCTCGCTGCTCTCCTGCCTCCCATGGAAAGCACAAAAGGCAAAGATCCTGAGCCGGGATAAGAACAATTTACTGGGAACAGCAACGAGATAAAGAACAAACAGGAAGAGAAACAATACTGACAACAGAAGGGATAAGAAAAACTATTTACAGGGAAAATTTCAACATCAGTGACTGTCCCTTCCCGGCCATGTATTTCCTCCTGCCGTGAAAGGACACCTTTCTACTCAGGGAGAGAGAGAGAGGGTCCCTTTCCTGCCCCTGGCAATGACCTGAGCTGGTTGTGAATGTAATGACAGGGCCATGGCTAGACCCTCATGTTCTGCAATCCCGCATCAGGTCATTGGAAGGGGCAGGAGAAGGTACAGGTGTCTTCCCAGCATGGATCACAGGGAACAGGGATCACCAGGGCTCTTCCCAATGTGGGTTCTTCAATGGGGGATGAAGCTGGAGCGGTGCACAAAGCTCCTCCGGCAGTTGGGGCACTCGCAGGGCTTCCCTCACTGTGGCTCCGTTGGTGTCTGGTCAAGGCAGAGCTCCAGGTAAAGCTCTTCCCACACTGGGGACACTTGTAGGGCCTCTCCCCAGTGTGGATGCGCCGGTGGGTGGCGAGGCTGAAGTTGCACTTGAAACCCTTCCCGCAGTCAGGGCAGCGGAAGGGCCTCTCCTCAGTGTGGATCCGCTCATGCAGGTGGAGATTGGAGCTGGTGTGAAACCTCTTCTGACACTGGGGACACTTGTAGGGCCTCTCCCGAGTGTGGATCCGCTGGTGGATGACAAGTTTGGAGCTGCAGCTGAAGCCCTTCCCACACTCCCCACACTCGTAGGCCCATTCCCCAGTGTGGATCATCTGGTGGCAGATCAGGATGTTGCTCCGCCTGAAGCTCTTCCCACACACCAAGCACTTGTAGGGCTTCTCCCCATGGTGAACCTGCTCATGGACTTCCAGCTCTGAGCTCTGGCTGGAGCTCTGTCCACCTTACTGGCACAGGGTGGGTCTTTTCTCCTCGGAGCACCCTGGGCTGGGTTTGCAGCCCCTCCTCCTGTGGGATCTCCAGGGCTTTTCCTCCCCGTTGGATTCCTGTGCCCTGGAGTTGCTCAAAATGGTCTCTTCCATGAGGTTCTGCCGTGGGGATTTGTCCTCCCTGCTCTCCATCCTCAGCTCCTTGTCTGGGAAGGACGGACAAGGAGAGGATGGGATTTGCCTTCGGGCCAGAGGGAAGGGGAAGGAGGACGGTGTCATCAGGGGGTTGTCCTGCAGCCGGGGGCCGTGCTGGGCTGGGAGATGGAGCAGGAGAGAGGGGGAAAGGGGCACTGACTACCTCCTCACCTGCCTGGGTGACCCGGGGAATCTTCCTCTTTTTTGCAGCCTCCCTCTCCATCCAGCCAAGCTTTGGGAATAAGAAGTCCTGGATTGGGGAAAACAATGTATGGGCACATTGGGTCAGGGGAGTCCTACTGCCCAAGTCCATCTCTAAAAGTCACCGGTCATCTGGTAACCATTAAAGCCTCGAAAACAGCAAGATTTAGACCCCCCAAATATATTAAAAACCAAGATTCAGCAAAACCCAAACTCTGAGTTTCCCCTTTCTGGCCTCTCCACTTTGGGCTCCTGGAGACCCCCACCCTGTCTGGGTTGCTGCGGGTCAAGTTTGCATTGGTGCTCCCCCTCTCTGGGCTGCTGGGGCTCCTGGCAATGCCACAGGTTCCCCTTCTCTGGGCTCACCACTTTGGCATCACAGGCGTCCCAGGGGTCAGCACTGTCCGGGGTCCCTGTTTCAGGGTCCCGGGGTATCCATGGGTGCCCCCTGTCCATGCCCCCAACACCTCCAGGCTTCTGGAACAGCCCAGCTCTCGTATTGCCCGTCTGTGCTGCCCCCATTGCCGGTTTCCCTGCCAGCCCTGCCGGTACCGAGCGATCCCCACGCGGCTCCGGGCTGACAGCGCAGCCCCTGGGCCGGGCAGAGCCAGCCCCAGCACGGGGGGACCCTGCACCCTCCGCTCCCTGGGCAGCCGCGCCCAGCCCCGGGCACAGAGCTCCGGCAGCCCCCGCCGCCCCCTGCCCGGGGACCCTCGGGGACCCCCGCAGCCGGGGCTGCCTCTGAGCGGCCGCCCGGGGCTCGGCCCCGAGCACAGAGCTCTGCCCGGGGGCTCCCGGCCCCAGCGCCGGCTGCGGGCCCGGCCGGCCGCTCCCGGCTCGCACAGCCCGCCCGGGGCCGCCAACAAAACATCGCAACCACAAATCCACAAACCAACCCTGCCCCGCTGTGCTCCTGCGCCTTCCCAGGGACCCCAACCCCGCGGCAATGGCCCCGCACCGGGACAAAAAGCTGCTCCAGCCCAGCCCTCGGCACCCCCGCCTGCGGCTCGTCCCTGGCACACAGATCCCGGCAGCTGTCCCATTGCCGCAGCTGCGGCTCTGGAGCAGGGAGGCTCTGCGGGACCCCCGGGCTGTGCCCCCTCCCAGCCCTGCCCGCCCCGCACCTGCAGCCGGGGCTCTCTCGCTGCTCCCGCTCCTGCACAGCCCCGCTCTCCTTTCCTTGTCCCCCTAGGCTCTCCTCTGGGGCTCAGGCAACACCCGGCAATGGAAAGGAATCCATTTTGGTGCTCCCTAGCCAGGCCACAACTGAAACTTTGTTCCTTTTGCCTCGCTGCACAGGCCCCCAGGGCGTTTTCTGCACCCAGTCCCAGCCCCCAGCGCTTCTGAAGCCGCTCCCTGCAAATGTCCTGGAGCTGCCAGGGCCCTGTCCTTGCTGTCACCTGCTGGGGCTGGCCAGGAACAGAGCTCCTGGGCTTGCATGTCCAGCTGCTGGGCAGTCAGAACTGAGGGATCTGCAGCGGACTGAATGCCAAAACTGGAAGATGAGCCTCTCTCCTGGGGAAATCTTCCCCTCCTGGGCCAGCCCGAGGCAATGCTGCCATTCCCTCCTGCTGCTGCTGCTGCTGCTGCTGCTGGGGCACTCGGGGCTCTGGCTGAGCAGCAAAGGTGACCCTGAGCCAGGAGCTTTCCTTGGCTGCAGCAAAGCCTCGGCACGCAAAGCCCTTCCCGGCGCTGTGCCCTGTGCCAGGAGGGATTTTGCCAGCAGAGCTGACCCCAAATTTCTTCTCCCAAGCAGCTTTAGGACACGCGACATGGAGCAGCCAGAGCCCACTCTCAGCTGTGTGCTGTCCTCCAGAAGAATCCTGTGTGTGAAGCAGCCTGGGAACAGGGTTCAGTGTCAGAGAAGGGGAACTCAGAGCCCTTTTCTTCCCTCTGGCCTGAGGCTCTGCATTGCCAATGGCCCTGCAGCTGCCAAAGGGGCCTTTTTGGCTCAGCTGAGAACAGTTCTGCTGAGAGCCTGTCCTAAACCTGCTTTTCCAGCAAATGTGCCCAATTAATCCTTGTTTCTTGAAGCCCCAGGACTTGTGTGAGTGCCGATGTTACAAGTGAAGGATGGAACAACTCTGCTGGTTGGGAGTTCTCTTTCTCTTGTTTTGATATTTTGTTTGTTTGGTTTTTTGTTCCGTATTTTGTTTTGCTTTGTTTGGTTTTTTTTTTGGTGTTTTTTTTTTTGTTTTGGTTTTTTGTTTTTGTTTTTTTTTTTTGGTTGGGAGTTTTATTGGGAGGTGGTTTTTTTTAATTTTAATATGGTTTTGTTTGCGGGGTTTTTTTGGTTTTTTTTATCAATTCCCCCTGTCACCTCTGGGCAGAGCTCTGTAACTGTGTCTGACACTTGTCTGTCACCTCTGGGGTGTCACAGACAGGGGAACGCTGGGGCTGTCACTGCTGGGGTGTCACAGACAGGGGAACACTGGGGCTGTCACCGCTGGGGTGTCACAGACACAGAACGCTGGGGCTGTCACCACTCCTGCCCTGTCCCCAACAGCTCTGCCAGCGCCTCGAGGGGACACAAAGGCTGAGCCAAAGGGTGAGAATTGCAGAAGGGGCTGAGCTGGGAGGGACCCATTGGGATCATCAAGTCACAGAATCACAGAATCACAGAATTGCTGGGTTGAAGAGACCTTCAAGATCATCGAGTCGAACCCATGCCCTAACACCAGCTCAATTAAACCACAGCACCAAGTGCCACATCCAATCTTTTTTTGAACACATCCAGGGAAGGTGACTCTACCACCTCCCCAGGCAAACCAATCCAATACTTTATCACCTTTTCTGTAAAAAGACTTTTTCCTACTATTCAACCTGTATTTCCCTTGGTGCAGCTGAAGACTGTGTCCTCTGGTTCTGTCAGTTGTTGCCTGGAGAAAGAGACCGACCCCCAGCTGACCACAGCCACCTTTCAGGAAATTGCAGAGGGTGATAAGGTCACCTCTGAGTCTCCTTTTCTCCAGGCTAAACAACCCCAGCTCCCTCAGTCATTCTTCACAGGACTCGTGTTCCCAGCCCCTCTCCAGCCTTGTTGCCCTTCTCTGGACGCCCTCAAGTGTCTCCATGTCCTTCCCACACGGAGGGGCCAAAACTGGACACGGCACTCGAGGTGCAGCCTCACCAGTGCCAAGTACAAGGGGAGAATGACCTCCCTGCTCCTGCTGGCCACCCTGTTCCTGACACAGGCCAGGAGCCATTGGCCTCCTTGGCCACCAGGGCACATTGCTGGCTCATGTTCAGCCGCTGTTGGCCAGGAGCCCCAGGTCCCTCTCTGCCTGGGCACGGACCAGCACACCATCCCCAGCCTATAGCATTGCAGGGGCTTATTGTGGCCAAAATGCAGGACTTGGCACTTGGACTTGTAACTTCAACTTACTGGACTCTGCCCATCCCTCCAACTGCTCCAGGTCTCCCTGCAGAGCCCTCCTACCTTCCAACAGATGGACACACGCTCCCAGCTTAGTGGCAGCTGCAGATTTCCTAATGAAGGACTCAATCCCCTCCTCCATGTGGTCAATAAAAACATGGAACAGAGCTGGCCCAGCACAGAGCCCTGAGGGACCCCACTGGTGCCTGTCCCCAGCTGGATGCAGCACCACTCACCACCACTCTCTGGGCCCGTCCGTCCAGCCAGATCTGGAGCCAGCAAAGACTGCTCCTGTCCCAGCCGTGGGCTGCAGCTTTTCCAGGAGTGTGCTGTGGGAGGCAGTGCCAAACTCCTGGTGCTGGCTGCAGGAGATGCCCAGCACAGGCTGCCTCTGTCCGCTCAGTGCCAGCCTGTCTCCCCAGGCCAGCACAGCAGCCCTGGGCAGGGCACAGAGGGGCCTGGCCAGAGCTGGTGCCTGCAGCAGCAGCTGCCTCTGCATTCCTCCCAGCAGGCACAGAAACGGCTGCTGCTGTGTGCTTTTATAGGATTTCACTGTGTTTTAGTACATGAGTTAGGAGTTTAATGCTAGCAAGTTTCGGTTGGTATTGTTCCTTGTGCCCCCCATTCCTTCCCCTCACAATGGTTTCTCCCAGGTTGTTCACTCCTGAGCTTTCCCGCCACTCAGCTGTCCCTCAGAGTGCCAATCTCCCTGTTCCTCCCCTCTTACCCTTCAATAGATGTGTCAATCCAGGTTGTGCTGCCCACCTCCCTGTCTGTCATCGCAGCCACCCCCATTTGGTTCTGGAAGGTTCCCTGTCAGTCACCCATGTTCTTATAGTTGGTTGGTCCCCGAGGCTTCTCCCCTCCCCTGTCTTTTCCCCACTTGGTTGTAAATCCAAGATGTAATTCTCCTGTAATCTGTCTCCACTGGTATCCCATGTTGCCGCCCCATGGTCCTGCCCTTGGCATTGCCCATCCCCACATGCCAGTGCCCATCCCGGGAAGAGCCCTGAGCAATGAGGGAGGGACAGGATCTGCCTTGCCAGGGGCTGGGGCTCAGGCCTGGGCCCTTTGCATTCCTGAAACACATCCCTACCATTTCCCTCATCCCAGCGCTGGCACTCAGAGCAGCTGAGGAATGGAGTCACACCCAGGGGTGTCCCCAGGGCTCAGCACTGGGGCCAGGTCAGTGAAATCTCTTTATTGCTGGTCTGGACGAGGCCATCGAGGGCACCCTCAGGCAGTTCCAGGTGAGCCCAGGCTGGGTGGGAGTGTGGCTGTGCTGGAGGGCAGGAAGCTCTGCAGAGGGATCTGGACAGGCTGGAGCCATGGGCCCAGGACAATGGGATGAGGTTCACCAAGGCCAAGGGCCGGGTCCTGCCCTGGGCTCACAGCCACCCCAAATCCCTGGCTGTGCCCTGCCCCTGATCCCCCAGCCTGTCCTGTTTCCTTCATCCCTGCATTGCCAGGGACTTTCTGGGACAAGGGAGCTCTGCTCTGGCTATGGAGGGAGCTCCAAGTGCCACCACTGGAGTGGGAACCACAACTCATCAGGTTTGTGTCCTTTGGGGGTCAGGAACTGGTGAGACTCAGAGGCACAGAAAGTTTCTCTTCATGGCCAACAGACCATAATTGAACAGGAAACAATTTAATAACAATCACACTCTTCCCTGAGCTACGTGCAACATCCCAGCAGCATCTGATGAGTCCACCATCCACAAGTGATTTCCATGCTAGAATGAATTTCAGGCAAACGTGGTTCTGTGATAGATATAGGCACAATTAAGTTCTTGTATCAGGATGCTCATCCTGGAGTGGGGCAAAACAGCTCAAACAATTCCTGATTTTCAAAGCTGTCAGTGGTGGATGGAGAAGGGAGGTCAGGCTGCTTTTGGTGTTGAGGAAATGCTGAAACCAGCCTGACTCATTTCATCTCCTCCTGACCTGGCTGATCTCCCCTCTTTCCCCTTCCACCCATTGGCTTTTCTCTCCCACCAGCCCCCCTGGTGAAGAGCCTGGCTCTGTGTTCTCCATCCCCTCCTTGCTGGCACTGCCAGGCTGCGATGAGGAGCCCCTCAGCCTTCCCTGCTCCGGGCTGGACAAGCCCAGCTCCCTCAGCCTCTGCTCACAGCCCAAGGGCTCCAGCCCCACCTTGGAGGCCCTTCCCTAACCCTGCTCCAGCTCCCAGACATCTTTCCTGCCCTGGTGAACCCAGCCCAGGCCACAGGGACCTGGATAATCCATGTCCTTGATGTCCTGGTCACACAGCCCTGGCCCCTTGTGCCCGTGTCAGGCTCTGGGGTGGATCCTGTGGAACATCCTTTGGTGGAGGCTGTGGCTCCAGGTGGACCGGGGGATGCCGGGGGACAGGGACCCTGCTGGGCATGAACAGCATTGGACTTGTTGGGAGAAACTGTGAGGGGGAGCTGGGGTGGAGTGACCAACCCAGTGACCTCACAGAGCCCTCCTGGGATGTTACACAGCCCCTCTGAGATGTCACAGCCCATTCTGTAGTGTCACACAGCTGATCTCTGATGTCACAGACAATTCTGTGATGTCACAGCCTGCTCTGAGATGTCACAGCCCATTCTCTAGTGTCACACAGCTGGTCTCTGATGTCATAGTCTGCCCATTGATGTCACAGCCAGCTCTGATGTTACAGGGAATATATGTGCCAAATACAGAATATGAAGAGAAACTTTCCTGCACTCAGCATGCTCAGCTTTGGGAGGAGCGATCCCCTGTGCATCCTGCTGAATAAAGAATGCTGCTTCTTAATGCTGCACTGGTGTTAAGGAGTTTTCTGTTTCACCAAATTTTTGGTAACACTCCACTCCCAAGGAAAGCTCTGTCTCCTGCTGCTCACAAACAGAGAAGGGCTGGTGGCAGATGTGGGGGTCGGAGGCTGCCTGGGGCACGGTGACCATGAAATAATCAAGTTTTCAATGATCTGTGAAAGAAGGAGGGGCAGCAACAAAACTTCCACACTGGAAATAGGAAGGGCAGACTTTGGCCTGTTTAGGATGCTGATTTAGGGAGTCTCGAATCATGTCCTGATTTTTTTTAAGGGAAACAGCCCTTGAAAACCAAGGGCTCCAGGGAGGATGGACACATTTCTAGAAAGTAATCTTAAGGAGGAAGGAGCAGCCTGTCCCAGTGGGGCAAAGGATGAGCTGGTGAGGAAAATGACTGGCCTGGCTGCCCATGGAGCTTTTGTGGGAACTTGGGAAAAAAGGACTGGTGATGCAGGAAGTGTTTAAGGATGTTGTTAGGTTATGCAGAAAGAAAAAGAGAGAGATGAAAGCTTAATTAGAACTTAACCAGGCAGCTTCTGTAAAATGACTAAATAATGTTTTTATTAAAAAATTTACAGCAAAAGGAGGGAGGCTAACCTCTAGTCTTTATTGGAAACAGTGCAGAACATAGTAACTAAAGATAAGGAAAAGGCTGAGCTACTTAACATCTTGTTTGTCTCGATTTTCAACATATGGACAGGTTGTCCTCAGGACAAGAGTTCTCCTGAGCTGGTAGATGGGCACAGGGAGCAGAACAGCCCCCTGTAATCCAGGAGGAAGCAGCTGCTGACCTGCTGAGCCACTCAGATGCTCACAGGTGAATGGGAGGGGATGGGATCCATCCTAGGGGGATGAGGGAGCTGGTGGATGAGCTCCCCAAGCTGTTCCCCACCATTTACCATCAGTGCTGGCTCACCAGGGAGGTCCCAGAGCACTGGAGGTGCCAGTGTGAGCCCATCCCCAAGAAGGGCTGGAAGGAGGATCTGGGGAACTCCAGGCCTGTCAGCCTGACCTCGGTGCCCGGCAAGGTTATGGAACAGATCACCTTGAGTGCCACCACAGGGCACCCACAGGATGGCCGAGGGGTCAGAGCAAGCCAGCGTGGATTTAGTGGGGCAGGTCCTGCCTGAGCACCCTGATCTCCTTTTATAACCAGGTGACCCACCTGTGGATGTGGGAAAGGCTGTGGATGTGTCCATCTGGACTTCAGCAAAGCCTTTGACACTGTCTGTGACAGCATTCCCTGGAAAAGCTGCAGCCCACAGCTTGGGCAGGTTCCCTCCTGGCTGGGAGATGGAAGAGCTGGCTGGAGGCTGGGCCCAGAGAGGGGTGGGGATGGTGCTGCACCCAGCTGGTGTCCAGTCCCTGGTGCTGTCCCCAGGGATCTGTGTTGGGCCCAGTCCTGTTTAACATCTTCACCGATGATCTGGGGGAGGGGATCGAGCCCACCATCCCCAAATTTGCAGGTGACACCAAGCTGGGTGTGAGTGTGGATCTGCTGGAGGGCAGCACAAGGAGACACAGCCTTCAGCTGCACCAGGGGAGGTTTAGGCTGGACAAGAGGAAGATGTTCTTCACAGAAAGGGTGAGTGGGCATTGAAATGGGCAGGCCAGGGGGGAGGTGGCAGAGTCACTGTCCCTCTCCAGTGGCACTCAGTGGCATGTCTGGGTGACAAGGTGGTATTAGGGCATTGGTTGGACTTGATGATCCCAAAGGTCTTTTCCAACCTATTTGAGTCTGTTATTCTGTGATGATTGGGACACCCTGGGACCATTACGACCCTGCAGGGCCTCGTGGAACTAAGAGGACCATGGTGACACTGTGCAGCCCCATAGAACCAGGGCTCCATTGTGGTGCTCTGGGGCCAAATGGAACCAGGGAGTCCCCGTGACACTGGGTCCTGGTGGAACCACAGAGGCCATTGTGACACTGCGGGGCCTCGTGTGACCGAGGGGTTTCACCATTGTGACACTGCAAAACCAAGGAGAGCATTGGGAGAGTCCAGGGCCCAGTGGAACCAAGGGGCCATTCTGACACTGCCAGGCCTCATGGAACCCAGGGGACATTGTGACACTGCAGGACCTTGTGTAACCAAGGGGCCACTGTGACACTCTGGGGCCTCAAGGAATCTGGAAGGCCACTGTGACACTGTGTAGGCTCATGGAAACAAGGAGTCCATTGTGACACTGAGGGCATTTGTGGAACCACGGAGAGCATTGTGACAGTGTGGGACCTCATGTGACCATGGGGCCTTTGTGACACCCTGGGGCCCCATGGAACCAAGGGGCCACTGTGAAACTGCGGCACCAACGAGAACATTGTGACACTGTGAAGCCCCGTGGAACCAAGGAGTCCATTGCCACATTTTGGGGTCCTATGGAACCAAGGAGTCCATTGTCACATTTTGGCCCATGGAACCAAGGAGCCCAGTGTGACAGTGCAGGGCCTGGTGTAACCAAAGGGACATTGTGACACTGAGGGCCCCTTGGAACAAAGGACATCTTTGCAGATGACACCAAGGTGGATGTGAGTGTTGATCTGCTGGAGGGAAGGAGGGCTCTGCAGAGGGCCCTGGACAGGCTGCATCCAGGGCCCAAATCCAACAAGGTGAGGTTTAACAAGTCCAAGTGCCGGGTCCTGCACTTTGGCCACAACAACCCCTGGAGCGCTACAGGCTGGGGACAGAGTGGCTGGACAGCAGCCAGGCAGAAAGGGACCTGCAGGGACTGATGGACAGCAGGCTGGACATGAGCCAGCCGTGTGCCCAGGTGGCCAAGAAGGCCAATGGCTCCTGGCCTGGATCAGGAATGGTGTGGCCAGCAGGAGCAGAGCTGCTGTGCCAGCACTGATCTGCCCCCAGCTCTGCACACAGACATTGCTGCTGCAGCTCCAGAGAAGGCAACAAAAGAGCATCTCTGCAGAAAACTCTGCTGGGAGATCCTTTAGATCCTGGAAAGCCACCAAGAGCACAGACCCTAATTGACACAGTCTGGGGCCACAGGGAAGGTGGAGAGAAAAAGGATGAGAAATGGCACAATCAATGACATTTCCTTGTGGACAACATTATAATGTAAAACAAAGAAAAAGAACCTCCAAATGGAAAAGAACAAGAAGTATCAAAGATGACTTTTAGTACAAGTGATTTGCAGAAATTGGCCAGCAGTTTAATGTTCCTGAAAGCATCCAGTCATCAGTGTCCACACTGCAGCCTTGAGCTCCTGGTTCCTCAGGCTGTAGATGAGGGGGTTCAGGGCTGGAGGCACCACCGAGTACAGAACTGACAGGGCCAGATCCAGGGATGGGGAGGACATGGAGGGAGACTTCAGGTGAGCAAACACTGCAGTGCTGAGGAACAGGGAGACCGCAGCCAGGTGAGGGAGGCAGGTGGAAAAGGCTTTGTGCCGTCCCTGCTCAGAGGGGATCCTCAGTACGACCCTGAAGATCTGCACATAGGAGAAAACAATGAACACAAAACAACACGACGATGAACTGACAGTAACCACAAGAACCCAGTGTTCCCTGAGGTAGGATTTGGAGCAGGAGAGTTTGAGGATCTGGGGGATTTCACAGAAGAACTGGCCCAGGGCATTGCCATGGCACAGGGGCAGGGAAAATGTATTGGCTGTGAGCATGAGAGCATTGAGAAAGGCACTGGCCCAGGCAGCTGCTGCCATGTGGGCACAAGCTCTGCTGCCCAGGAGGGTCCCGTAGTGCAGGGGTTTGCAGATGGACACGTAGCGGTCGTAGCACATGATGGTCAGGAGGAAATACTCTGCTGACATGAAGATCAGAAGGAAAAAGAGCTGAGCAGCACATCCTGTGTAGGATATGTCCCTGGTGTCCCAGAGGGAATTGTGCAGGGCTTTGGGGACAGTGGTGCAGATGGAGCCCAGGTCGCTGAGGGCCAGGTGGAGCAGGAAGAAGAACATGGGCGTGTGCAGGTGGTGGCCGCAGGCTACGGCGCTGATGATGAGGCCGTTGCCCAGGAGGGCAGCCAGGGAGATGCCCAGGAAGAGGCAGAAGTGCAGGAGCTGCAGCTGCCGCGTGTCTGCCAGTGCCAGCAGGAGGAAGTGGCTGATGGAGCTGCTGTTGGACATTTGCTGTGGCTGCACATGGGCACCTGTTCATGGAGAAAGGACAGGGACAAGTCAGGAGAGGCTGCTTGGAGCCAAACGTGAGCCATTCCCTGTAGACTGTCCTGCTGGGACGCACCTACCCTTGTTCCTGCTCTGGGAAAACCGTTGGCTGCAATCAGAGCACGATCACACTCCCAGCTCACCCTGGGATAAACCAGACCCTGCCCAGAGCAGAGGGATCGCTGAATGTCTCAGCCTCTCCAAAGATCTCTGGGCAAGGTCTCAGCACCCCCTTGTTCCAAGGACACTCACGGCTCGTTTGGCCAGCCCAGCAGCATTTCCTCAGCTGTGTCAGCTCTGCACTTCCCCGTGGGACATTCAGGGAGCTCCCAGAGGCCCTGGCACAGATCTGCACCCAGGAGGGCAGCTCAGAGCTGGGAAGGGCACAGCAAGGAGATCCCAGGCTGTGCCCATGAGGGGATCTCAGGGAGGGGCTCAGCTCATTCCCCTTTCCCATGGACTGCTTTGCCCATAGCCCCACAGGTCCCAGGGAAGCGTGGACACCCCATTCCCATGGACACCCCTGCCTAGCAGGAATGCCAAGAGCAGTGCCTGACTCAGCTGCTGCAAATTCCAGAGTCACCCTGAGAGCCCCAGATAACAGTGACAATATCAGGGGAGTGCAGAAACAAGAGAAGATGTTGTGGTGCTGTGCCTGAGAGGGCAGAGACAGCTGGGCACTCAGGACAGTGTTCCCGTGCCCAGCTGTGCCCGGCACCTCCCACACACCAACAGTGCCCTCCTGCCCCGGCAGTGCTCTGTTCAGCCCCCTCTGCTTCCCTGAGCATTTCCCTGGGCCTGGACATCCCCTCCTGAGAGGTGCCTTGTCCCTGCCAGCGCTCACAGAGCCCATCCCACCCTGTGTGCCCTCGGCCCGGCCCTACAGAAACCTGCCTGTGTGCAGGGCCCTGGCTGGGGCAGGCTCTGTGTGCACCTGGGCAAGGGCAGCTCAGGAGAGCCCTGCTGGGCCCTGCAGAGGTGATGCTGCTGCTGTCCAGGGCTGAGGAGTGGCTGAAGGCCCTTTGGGAGGCTCCCAGCAGAGAGGATGACCACCCAAAGTCACAGTTCTGGAGTCTCTGTAAATGTTCAAGCATGACTTTGATGATCCTGTGTGTCCCTTTCAACTCAGAATGTTCTGTCATTCTGGGATTAAAATTCCTGTTCTGCTTCTCTCATCCCACTGTTGTCTATCATAAAAAGAGAAAAAAACCCCTTGCAACAGTGTTAGAACAGTAAAGTAAAAACCAGACTGCGGCTTCCGGGGGTCACTTGCGGCTGTCCCCCGTCCCTCCCCGGCCCCCCGGGACCCCTCCGGCTCGCTGTCCCCTCAGGGGACCGGGGTTTGCCGCGGTCCCGCTGCACTGGGCTCACCAGGCAGCAGCTGGGTTTGCACGGTCCGAGCGGCGGTGCGCCTCGGTCGCCGCAAGGAGTCGAGATAAAGAGACGAAGAGAGGTCAGTTGTGTGCAGTCCAGAGAGATTGTATTGCCTGAACGGTTGCAGGGACAAAAGACCCTGGTGTTGCAGCATTTTTGAGAGAAAGAGGACATGAGTTATGAGATTTGAGCTACTCCAGTCTAGGCCTCAGATTTGGGCCTTGCGAGGCCTTCAAGCCTCTGACACAGCTAGAAATTCAGAGCTTGTGGCGCAGATAGAAATAGTCTTAAGGTGTGATGGGGACCACTGGGCTGTCTGGGTGTGAATTAGTATAGGTTTCATAGTGTAAGGTATAGGCTGTTTTAAGGAAAAGGTAAACAATGTTAGCTTGCCAATCAGAGTGTCTTTGTTTTTGTAAACTATGTAGAAGCTTATATAAACTACCATCTTATCTTGAATAAATGGAGAACGTTTGATTAACCACATTGGTTCAGATCTGCGTTTGTCTTGTCCAGCTTTCCGTTTTCCTGAGATTCCCTGGCTTTTCCCTGGGCTACTGCCCAGATACAGTTTTATACAGCAAAATTAAGAGATAAGGTCTAAACAATAGAGACAGTGTCCAGCATGGGCTCATCAGAACCACCCCAGGGGTCGGGTCCAATGGGAACTGCTCAGGGGTGGGGAAAAAGGGGTTTACAGAGAAATGCTGAAGCGAAACTTTCCCGAAACAATGGGGCATACATAAATGTCTCTTTTCATCAGTTTCCCATTCCCAAGGCCTTTCTAAAACCCTTTCTCCACACTACCGCGCCAGCACGATAGCAACACCAGACCTTTCTTGGAAGCTTCCAGGTGTCCCAGTGGGAATGGGGCACACTCAGCCCCTGATTTCAACAATTTATTAAGGTTGATTATTTAGGATATCTAACAGGAACATCCAATAGGAGATTCAGTTTCCCCAGTTACACGCCCCTGGCTCAACCTGTTGGAGTAAGTCCAGGGCCTTCTTTGTCCCAATTTTTGTTATCACTGCTCACATTCACTCACTCTGGCTGCTCTGCACAAGAGATAAGCACAGAATGTACTCACAGGGTCTGTGGGCATTGGGATGTTCCAGCTTTAGGAGATCACTGCAGGAGCTGCAGCTGCATTGTCCTGCAGCCAGAGGTTCCTGTGCCAAGGGCTGGCAGTGATTCTGCCCCAGGCACTTCTCAGCCCTTCCCAGCCCTGACTGATTGAAGCTCTCTGTGCCTCTGTGCTGTGCCCGGGCTGGCTGCAGGCAGTGCCCCAGCCCTGCTGGGTTGGGAGAAGAGCTGCTCAGCAAGAGAAATGTGCTTTTGAAGCTCTCCTTGGTTACCAGGATCTCCCTCTGTGCCAGGAGCCCGGCCCAGCTCAGCAGCACAGACACAGCACAAGGACTTTAATGACCCTCTGGGGCTTTGTGCTCAGGCCCTGAACATCAGGCCCTGAGAGGGAGCTGCAGAAACCTCTCCAGAACTCCAAGTCAGACTCCAACTCCAAAGTTTCTCTGACTTTTAATGGGTCCCACTGAGGGACACGACTGAGAAAGTGTCCCCAGGCCCCAGGAAGAGCAGAGAACTGGAGGCACTGATGACTGGTGGGGACAAAGAGAAGCCAAGTCTTGGTGCCCTGGGGCACAGCAGGGTCTGTGCCACCAAGGGCTGTGAGGAGACACCTTGTCCTGAGGCCATGGGGCCTCCTGGCACAGCCCCAGCCAGGCTGGGCACTGTCAGCCCCTGGTCCTGCGCTCAGCAACCCCCCTAGCCCACATCCCAGTGGCCTCAAGGATCTGCTGGAAGGAGTCCCTGGGGATCCTTGGTCAGCAATGGCCCTGGGGGCTCCTTCATGCTCCCAGGGACTGCAGGTTTTTCAAAGGACTTTGGCTTTTGCTTTTGACTTGGAGTCTCTGAGAGCTTTCTGCAATCATGGCCTCCAATTATCTACTTTAATTAGTCCCTGGAGAGGCTTTGTCAGGAGCAACACTCACTGGGGTTCATTAATGCTTCAAGGTACTTCAGTTCTTTTAAGGTACTTGGTGTTTCCCTTTTGATCCAGCCTCTGTGAGAGGTTTGTGCAATCATGGCCCCAATTATCTGCTTTAAGGAGTCCCTAGAGAGCTTTGTACTGACACTCAGTGGAGCTCATTAATGCTTTGAGATACTCAGGGTTTTTAAGGTACTTTGGACTTTCCTTTCCACACTGAGAGGTTTTTGTGCCATTTTGAGTCTCTGAGAGGTTTTTGTGCCATCTCAGCCTCCCGTTCTCTCGTCCAAGGAGTCCATGAGGAGCCTGTGTTGGGGATGGACCTCAGTGGGACCCATTCATGCTCTGAGACTCCAACCACTTTGGGGCTTTCTTTTGACTTTGAGTCCTGGAAAGGCTTGTGCAATCTCCTCTCAGGCCCTGAGGTTTCAGGGCTCAGCTCCAAATGCACCATGGGGCTCATTAGGATCAAGCAAGTCCTGACAAACCATGGCTCTGCCGTCATTTCCCTCTTGTCTGAGGCAATTAATCAGGGCGTTTCTGTAGTGATTTTTGTTCATAATTTTAAGATATCTTGGCCAATGCATCAATTAGTGGGGTGGGTTCAACGTTGGCTAATTACCAGTGCACTCACTAGAATATACTTACTCATTTCCTGCTCTGAGGTAGGATTAGGAGAAAGGAAAAGTTTGCTTAAAACTTTAAATGGGTGTAAAGAAAAGTTTATTAACAGTAACTAAAAGAAAGAGTAATAGGAATCAGACAATTTTTTCAGAACACTTCCTCTCTCCATACAACCTGACAATGTAAAGAGAAAAAACCTAAAATTTTCAGTCAGTTCACTACCTCTAGAATAGTCTTGCTTCAGTTAACTTAGCAGGAGAAGTTCCTCTTGTTAACGTTATTGACACTTCTCCACAAGAAAACAGTTATCTCATGGCTTTTCATTTCCACGAACAGCAACTGCCCAGAAAAATCTGCAATTGTCAAGTCACTCTCATTTTTTTCACAGCTTTTCCCACAGCTCTGTTTATAGTCCATGTTAACTTATGGGGTATTAGTTTCAAGATCAGCTATTTAAGAGCAAAGGTTCTCTTCATCTATGTCTGAAATCATCTTCATCTCTGGGAACAGAGGTCTTCCTCTTCTCTCCCTGGGGGCACAGGGTCTCATCACTCTTTTTTTTCTTTTCAAACTTCTTATGGGATCACAGCTACTGCAACATTTGCTTACTTTAGCATGGAGGCCTTTGCTGAAACAAGTCATCTCCCCATATTTTTCAATGCATTATAGGGAAAAAGAGAGTCTGATGTATCAATGACATCCTTCTCCATAGCTTTACCAGAGGATTTCAGCCCCAGAATCAAGGCATCTCCTCACCCCTCCTATGTGGGACTCAACAACCTCTTCACTGACCTCAGTGGGTTCATGTTGCCCCTCTGTGTGCCTGCCCTGTGTCCTTTTCTCTCACTGGAGGCAGGATGGCAGCACTGGCAGAGTCAATATCTGCCCGGGGCTGCAGATGGTTCCGTGAGCCCAGCCGGGCTCGGTCCTTGCGGCCGGAGCTGTTTTCCCATGGAGGTTTCTGCAGCGGCTGCGCTGGGGCTGTGTCAGGCTGGGCCGCGCTGGGGCAGGGCCAGGATCTCAGCAGCCAGGCCAGAGCCCAGCAGCAGCACGGCCGGGGCCGATGGCTTCTCCTCCCCTGCCCGCTGGCTGCGGGCGAAGCCCAAGGGCGGCAGAGCCTCGGCCGAGCCGGCCCGGCCCGGGGCTGCTCCTGGGGCCCGGCGGATCCCGGCTGGGCCCGGGCTGGCGGCGGGGCAGGGCTCGGCAGCGGCCAGATGTCAGCACCCGCAGCCACGGCCCGGCCTCGGCCCCGCGGCCTCCCCTGCCCTGCCCGGCAGCCGATGGGGCCTGGCGGCTCCCTGGGAAGGGGCCCGGCCCCACGGCAGGAGCCGCCCGGCCCCACGGCCGAGACGGGGCTGGGCCGGCCTTGGCACCTCTTTGGGGCCAGAGGGGAGAGAGACCCAGCCAGGCTTTCTCATCTTCAACTTGGGTCTGCACAGAGGCGTCTGCAGTTTGCTTAGTGGTTTAACAGATTGTCAGCTCTCAAAGCTAATTACTGATTGGTTTTTTTTGTCAGACACGGAGGAAACTGCTAGCAGCTTCTCTCAGGACATCACTTCTGTGATGCAAAACCACCACAGCAGCACAGAGCACAGAGCTCCTTTGTCCATATACAGTGGTCATGTGCTGGAGGCCTCAGAACCCCTCCTTGGGAGATCTCTGGGCCCTCTCCAAGGTGTTTTCAAATGAAAACATTCAGCTCAGAGTCTAAGAAAATCACCAGAGGACAGGGCCAGCCTGACCTGTCTGTCCTGTCTACTTTTGTCTGGGAGCAAGTCTTGGATATACGGAATTTGGGAGGCCAAATTCTAATTTTGGCCATGGACCCTGGACATGAAGACCAATCCTTTTCCATAGGAATGAAGGAACAGAGCCCCAGTGCTTCAGGGGCAGATGAGAGGTGACCACCAGAGGCAAAGGCCAGCTAGAGCTGGCAGGTTATTTTCTGGGAGATACTCTTGCACACAGGAAAATTTTTAGGCAGAGTGTCAGTTTTGGCAATAGGCATCAGAAAAGGTCGAGAGTTCTTTTCCACAGCAAGGAAAGCACAGAGCCCCTGTGCTCCAGGAGCCTTGATGGTACTGGCAGATTTGGGCTGGAAGCAACCCTTGGGTATAGGGAAATTGGGAGGTGGAACCCCAGTTTTGGCCATTTCTGTGTAGATAAGAAGGAGGGCTCTTTTGCATAGGAAGGAAAACACAGAGCCTCAGTGTTTCAAACGCAGATGAGAGGCAGCCCCCAAGGGGCCAAGGGCAGCCAGACCTGTCTCTCCTGGCTGATTTCACTTGGGAGCAATCCTCGGATGTATGGAGTTTTGGAGGTGGAATCCCAGTTTTGGCGATGACAGGATGAATGATTTTTTCCTATAGGAAAGAGAAGAGTAAAGTCCAAGTGTTCTGGATGAGAGGTGATCACCCTTAGGCCAAGCCAGCCAGACCTGTCTCTCCTGGCACCTTTCATCTAGGGGCTGTCCTTGGACATAGGGCATTTTGGAGGTGGAATCTCAGTTTTGGCTGCAGGTGCCTGGACAGGAAGATTAATTCTTTTCATTAGGAAGGAAAGCACAGAGCCCCAGTGTTTCACAGGCAGATGAGTGCCAGCCCTCAGGAAGCCAAGGCCAGCCAGACTTGTCTCCCCTGGCAGCTTTTGTCTGGGAGCTATCCTTAGATATAGAGAATTTTGGAGGCAGATCCCCAATTTTGGCCATGGGTGCCTGGTTGAGATGGATATTTTTTTCTCATAAGAAAGAAAAGCACATGGTCCGCTGTTTGAAAGGCAGATTTGAGGTGGCCCCTGGGTGGCCAAGGAAGCCAGACCTGTCTGTCCTGGCAGATTTCATCTGGAAACAATCCTTGCAATATAAGTGAAATGAACAGGGTCTATGCCTTTATTAATAGTCAGCTCTTTATTAAAAAGTCAGCTCGGCAGGGGGCTCAACAAGGAGCTCACCCCCGCTGTTGTAGCTTCTCCGGTCGCTGAAGGGTGAGCAGGCATGCAGAGTCTGTCCCTGGAGTCCCCGTGGCATGCTGGTAGCTGGAGGTGAAGAGGTGTGCAGTCCATATCTGAAGTCCCAGCAGACCGTCCTCTCTCCTTTCCTCTTGGCACTCTGGTAGCCGAAGGGTGAGGGGATGTGCAGAGCCTGCTGCTGAAGTCCAGCAGCAGCTGTCCCTCTCCTTCCCTCCTGGCAGCACCAGGAAGTGTGTGTCTGCTTTGCTCCTGCTTCCCACAGCCCAGTCCACTCTGGTCCTCTGTAGGTTATGGTGACAGGTCAAACACAGACTAGGGATGGGGTTCCCTTTTCCCCAACGAGCACACCCATCCAGCCCCCTCCACTGTGCCCATCTTTTCAATTTAGGGGTGTTTTTCATCCCCAAAACCCCCTCCCATGATTCCACTGGATTATTTTGCATCCCAGTCCTAGAATGGTAGTGAGTGTGAGGGGAGGTAGGTGATTCCCAGGAACAATTAGCTAATTAACATTTCAATGTCATTACTTAGCCAAAGCCAAGTGTCCCAGCCAGGTTGTTTTGTTCATAACAATAAGGACATTTGGAGAAGAAATCCCGGGTTTGGCCCTGGGCCCCTGGAGGAGAAGGACAGTTCTCTCTCATAGGAATGAAAGCCCAGAGCTCCAGTGCTTCAGGGGCAGATGAGAAGCAGCCCTCGACATGCCAAGGTCAGCCGGACCTGTCAGGTGGTCCCCAGGAGGCCCAGCCAGCCAGACCTGTCCATGTTCCCTTGGTTTCGTGGGACCCCACAGTGTCGCAATGGTCTCCTTGGTTCCATGAGGCTCCATAGTGTCACCGTGATGTCCTTGGACCCACATTGTCACAACTGACCCACAGTTCCATGAGGTTCTGTAGTGCCACTGCAGCAGTCAGAGGCCCTGCAAGGCCTCCCTGGTGGTCACTCGCCTAAGATAAGAAATGCCTAAGTCACGGTGACTGGAGCAAAGAAGCCCCTCTTCCACATTCAGACCCTTCTTATCTCTTTGTAAGGATATCGGTCATATTCTCCTCAAACCTGGCAATTGGACAATTTCTGACACCCCAGTACCCTATAAAAACACCCATTTCTGCCTAGTTTGGCAGAAGAACTGACACCGCATCCCTTCAGAGGAGCTGGCAATAAAGGACATCGCTGTGGAACCACATACAGCCTTCTCCTCTCTCTGTCCCTGTGTGTCTGCCAGAGGCACTTGTGAGCACAGAGCGAAATCACTGAGAGCTGAACTCACAGAGCTGAAATCACTCCAGAGGTGCTCGCTAAGTTGCCTGTGGCTGGGAGCTGAGCCGAGGGACCCAGACAGGCTGAGCCTGACAGCGCAGCGCTATCCGGACACCCACGGCAGCGGCAGCCCGGGGGTCAGATGGACCCCTGGGACCCCAGAGTGCATTATGTGGCCACCCGAAGGAGCACTGGCATCCTGGCACCCCTGAGAGCAGCATTCCTCGTGAATTGTCACTGCCTCAGCCGGCTATGACCCCTTGAAGCTAACTTCTCTGTTATAGAAGAAGTTTTCTGAAGAGGCGTCCGACGAACCTGCACATCGCCATCTGGGATGAGGTCCTCAGCAGTTGGACGGCAGAGCACCTAAGCAGCAGTTCCTTGTCCCACATTTGGCTGAAGAAGTGTAAGTTTAAACCAGCCTTTTTGCACGCTTTTATTTTGGGTCTCTTTTTGGTTTGTTTTTTTTTTTTTCTTTTTACTGCTGGGGGGGGGGGGGCTGGGGTGGGGGGAAGGGAACTATACTGAAATGGGACCAAAATCTAGTAATCTAGTAAATTAAAATGATCCCAGAACGAGAGAGACTTATATTTCCAAATCCTACAAATCCTTTCTGCTAACAGCTTTTCTTTCTCTAAAGGCAATCTTTCAAAAACTAACTTGAAAAAATTTATAACATGGATTCTTGCCCTGTTTCCAGACACGAACACACACATGATCGATTCAGAATCTTTTTGGGACACAGTAGGGACAGGAATGTACAGTTTCCAAATTAATGAAAACTTTTCTGTAACTAAGTTTCGACCTCTATTTCACTCAATTACTAAAGCAGTCGAAAAAACAAATCTCTGCAGCTTTCTTCTGCTGAGGAAATTCCACCCTTATCTTTCTCAACAGACACTGTCCCTTCAAATGCTAATTTGCCAGATAACATTGCTCTCTCAGTCCCTGGGACGGGGAACACAGACATTGTACCACCCCACCCACCCGCGGGGTCCGTGGAGCCCACCCATCCCTCGCTCCCCCTCGGGCGCGGCGAGCGCGGATTCCGCTCCGCGGTCCCGCAACACGCGGCGCGCTGCGCGCCCCGTGCCCCGCTCAGTGTTGGGCTGTACCTGTGTCGGTTTCCATCGGGAACGCCCTGCCTCACCCCAAAACCTCCGCGCAGCCCCCGTGACTCCCCCAGCCCTGCAGCCGTGCCTCCCAGCCCCGCTGCGGCTCTCCCCAGCCCGCTCCCATCCCTGCCTGCCTGCCCGCCGCAGCCCCGCCGTGATGGCAGCAGCTCCCCCAGCCCCACCGCCTCCTCTGCCCCGCTCCTCCCTTGCCCTCATCCCCAAGCGCTGCACCCACCCACCCACCCTCAGCGCCCCCCGAGCGGCACCTCCGAGACCCCCACGGGGGCACCCCACTTCCCCACGCACCTCAGCCCTGCGCAGGCTGTGCCACAGTGGCGCTGCCATTGCCGCTCCACTGCTGCCTCCCTCTAGCCAAGCCCAGCCAGCTGCCCCCTCACACTCTGTCCAGCCCCCCACACCCCTGCCAACCCTCGCTCCAACACGCCCAACAAAGCGTAGTGCACCTCCTGCTCGCTCTCACTCCTCCTCTGAGCACAGTGAGTCCGACTCTGACACAGAGGACATTGATCCATGGGCTCTAATCAAAATGGAAGCGACTCGGGCAGGGGATTGGGAACTAGCTCAGAGAATTTCTGCCTTCCCAGCAGTTTATATAAAGGGGAAAAGAGGTGGGGTCACCACTAAAACAACGTGGGAACCTAACACAAATAAAGAACTGGTACAACTACGAAATATAGCCAAAGAACATGGGAGAAGTTCACATATTTTTAGAAATTTTCTGGAAGCTCTCTTTTCAGCACATATTTTGATACCTTACGATGTTAAAAACATTGCCCACTGCCTTCTTTCCCCGGCAGAATATATGCTATGGGAAAGACATTGGAAAAGACAATTAAAAACATTATCAGGCACCTATGCTCAAGATGGAAATAGGCCAGATTTTACAGTCCAGCAGCTGGCTGGAGAAGGGCATTTACAGAAACCCTGTGACCAAGCTAACACCTTGCCTCAGGAGCAGTACAAGACTTGGCTATTGCAGCAAAACCTCCCTGCTCCTCACCCCAGATGACTCTACCCCTACCCAACACTTCTCTAGTATTAAACAAGAAGTAGATGAAAGCTTTATCAAGTTTATAGACAGAACTAAAGATGCTCTGGAAAAACAGATAGAGAGCACAAAGGCAAGAAAAGAACTGTTGTGCCAGCTTGCCTTATCAAATGCAAATGAACAATGTAAAACAATTCTGAGGGCCCTACCCTTGGACACAGAACCCACCATAGAGCAAATGGTGGAAAGCTGTACACGTCATCTGTCCTCTGAAAACACAGTGGCCCAAGCAGTAGCTAAGGGTATTGCAGAAGGAGTTTCTGGTGCAGTTGCAGCAATAACTTCCAAAGACCAGGCCTGCTGCTATCACTGTGGGGAATTTGGACATTTTATAAAGGACTGTCCAGACAGGTCACCTACCCAAAACCTCCGTAACATCTACCAAGGACCCCAGAACCAGCAGCGCTACCAGCAGCGTTTGGGAAACTTCCAGCAGAGCGCAGCCAGGCCCCGCGCAAAGACAACAAACCAAAAGCCACCCAGATCCAGCCATGCATCATCCCAGGAGATCCCAGGCCACATGGATCCAACCCACGGAGCGATACAGATGGGAACACAGCGCCAGTTGGTAACTGCTCTGTCTATTGACTTTAATAATAAGGATGTTTATCGTGTTCCCACAGGCAAGCATGGGCTTCTTTTGACATTTTAATTATAGGTGTCCATAGCCCAGAGGAAATCTTTGTTGTTCTCAAGGTACAAACAGTGCACCCAGGACAAGAAATCTCGGTCCAGCTGTGCTGTACGGACTCACCATTTTTCCTTTCACGAGGAATTCTGATCGCACAAGCCTTTCTGCTCCCAAAGAATCACAGGGAACAGCTTCCTCTCAACCCTACAGCAATGTGGGCACAAGTTGTGGGACCAAGTGCGATCTGTCCTACAGATGAGGGAAGATCCACCTCCCAGGGATGCTGGACACTGGTGTGGACGTGACCATCATTGCTCGCACAGAATGCCTGGCACACTGGGAACTACAACCAGTAGCAGGAATGATTTCAGGGATTGGTGGAGCCACAGTGTCCATGCAAAGCAAGCACAACATCCTCGTTGAAGGGCCTGAAGGCAGGCTGGCAACCATCTGCCCATTTGTGGTAAGAGCCCCCATCACCCTTTGGGGCAGGGATGTTCTATCCCAATGGGGAGTTTTCCTATGTATTCCCAGTCAGGATTTCTGACTGGGGCCACTGAGGAGCACACACTACCAGATACCCCTTGGCTCACGTGGAAACGCCAAGACCCAGACTGGGTTGACCAATGGCCCCTCTCTAAAGTAAAACTGCATGCACTACAAGCCCTTGTGGAAGAACAGCTCGCCAAAGGTCACATCGTCGAGACCACCAGCCCTTGGAACTCTCCAGTCTTCTTATTGCAAAAACCTGGAATGGACAGGTGGAGGCTCCTCCACAACCTTCACAAAATCAATGAGATCATCGAGGACATGGGCCCCCTCCAGCCTGGCCTGCCTTCACCATCGATGCTGCCTCAAGACTGGACACTTGCCATCATAGATATTAAGAAGTGTTTCTTTAGCATTCCGCTGCACCCCCAGGACACTCCATGGTTTGCTTTCTCTGTTCCCTCTCTTAACAGAGAGGCTCCACTCAAAAGATACCATTGGTTGTATCTTCCCCAGGGATTGAAAGTCTCGCCTACTATATGCCAGTGGTACGTTGCTCACATCCTGTCTCCTGTTCAGAACCTATTTCCAGATGCAATCATCCACCACTACATGGATGATATCCTGGTCTGTACATCAGGAAAAAACTTACTTAGATAAAGCAGTTAAAAAGACAATTGAAACCATAGAAAAGTCAGGATTCGAGATCCATGGTGACAAAATACCCAACCCATGGGCTTATCTTGGATTCCAGATCCAGGAAAGGACCAGCAGCTCGCCATCCACGATGGCCCAAAAACCCTGAGAGACTTACATAATCTGTGCAGATCCATCAGCTGGGTACATCCCCTCCTAGAAATTACAACAGAGGACCTCGCTCCCCTGTTCACCCTTCTCCATGGCAACGAGGACCTAGACTCTCCACGCCTGCTCACAACAGAAGCCCAAGACACCATCACCAAGGTCCAGGAAGCCCTGTCTGCACGCCAAGCCCATCACTTCGAGCCCAAGCTGCCTTTCCAGTTCATTATTCTGGGAAAAGCACCCCGGTTCTACGGACTGATTATCCAATGGGATCTTCAACTCCGAGACCCTCTATTGATACTGCAATGGATCTTTACAAACAACAAACTTTCAAAGACAATTACCACCTTCCAAGAAATCATGGGACATTTAAGAAAATAAGCCAGAACTTGCCTCTGCTCCCTTGCTGGGTGTGAGTTCACATGCATATACTTGCCACTGACCACTGGAGACCTGGAGCATTTGCTCCAGACCAATGAAAACCTCCAATTTGTCCTAGACAGCTATACAGGCCAAATTTCCATCCATATCCCAAAACATGAACTTTTTAATGCTGTCTTCAATCTGATCCCAAAATTAGTCCAAAGTAAAACACCTCTCAAAGCTCTAACAATTTTTACAGAGGGCTCAGGGCCATCCCACAAGTCCGTAATGACTTGGAAAGACCCTAAGACCCAAAATCGGAAATCTGACATCCAAATAGTGGAGGGGTCTCCACAGATTGCGCAGTTAGCAGCTCTTGTCAGAGCCTTTGAGAAATTCAAAGACAAACCCTTTAATCTGGTCACAGATTTGGCGTATGTCGCAGGTATAGCTATGAAAGCAGAACACGCTCTTCTCAAAGAGGTTTCCAATCCAAAGTTACACAAATTTATTTTGTCATTAACATGCTCAATCTCTCACAGAAAGCAACCTTACCGTACAATGCATGTGAGGTCACACACCGATCTGCCAGGTTTCATCACAGAAGGGAACAGGAAAGCGGACGCATTGGCCATGGCAATAGAAACTGCCAACGTCCCTGACATCTTTGCCCAGGCAAAGTTGTCACACCCATTTTACTATCAAAATGTACCTGCCCTCACCAGAATGTTCAAGCTTTCAAAAGATCAAGCAAAAGCTATTGTGGCCACATGCTTGAACTGTCAAAATTACCAGATACCATCTATGGGGACAGGAGCCAATCCCCGAGGACTGAAAGCTGCCAGCTGTGGCAGACAGACGTAACTCATTTCCCACCTTTTGGAAGGTCAAAATACGTACACATATCGGTCGACATGTTTTCAGGAGCAATATTTGCATCAGCTCATCCAGGAGAAACTACACAGCACACCATAAAGCACTTCCTCCTTGCATTTGCTACTCTGGGAGTACCAAAACAAATCAAAACAGACAATGAACCTGCCTATACCTCTTGAAAGTTAAGAGAGTTTTTCAGTGAATGTGGAATAGAACACAAAAAAAGGCATACCAGCAAATCCCAAAGGACAATCAATTGTGGAAAGGACACATCAAACCCTCGAAGAGTCCTCAATCAGCAGCGAAGAGAAATAAAAATCATATCTCCAGTTGAGAGACTTTCCAAGGCTCTCTACATTATCATCTTCCTCAATTGTACAACATCAGAGCATGACCCGCCAATACTTTGCCACTTTGCAAACACCACCCAAGCAAAGCTCACTGAGAAACCACCAGTGCTAGTGAAGGACACAGAAACACATCAAATTTCTGGGCCTTTCCAGTTGATTACTTGGGGTAAAGGGTATGCATGCATCTGGTCCAAGATGGTACCCAGGAAAAAACATAAAACCATACCTAGGCAATGCAAACACTACTCCCACAAACAGTGACAAGATCTCCCCTGAGTCAAACACAAGACCTCCTGAAAATCAGACGACTTCTGCCTGAATATTCCCTATCAGAAGCCCCAGCCTTGTCCAAAGATGAAAATTGTCTCCGTTGGTGCTGTCCTCACTGCTGCCTGGATGCTCCTCACCGTACCGTATGCCTTCGGCTGGATTAGCCCACAGCCTAGCCACAATATTTGGGTAACCCTAGCGAAAACATTAAAACAGGATAACACATACGTATCCATGGGAAGCATTGATAACCCACTTCCCACATGTTTGGTAGGGATTCCATTCTTTGCAGATGACTGGCCAGTCTATAATTCAGAGCTGTTTCGCACCACAGGTGAGAGACCCAACCTGGCAGATACTTGGGACAAGTGGACAAAAATGTTGCCCAATGCTCAAGAGGAACCCCAAGAACTGGACCTTTTAGGGTCCTCCAAGGCAACATACTGTGTCAAATTTTACTTTAGACGTCCAAAGAACAATTGGCCAGAAACTGACCAGACAAAAAATACATACAGAAAAGACAGATCACCCATTAACAAAGCCTATAACTATCCGGATTGGTGCAATTACACCTCTCGGGTGATCTCTGTAGCCTCTCTCCACCCCAAAGTATTACCCAAGGGAACGTTTCTCATCTGTGGTGACCGAGTATGGGCTGGGATCCCCTCCTGTCTTCAGGGAGGTCCCTGTAGCCTTGGAAAACTTTCTATCCTGACTCCAAATATTACCGTGTTACATAATCGGAAAAAAGAAAGTGAATTAAAACACCACAAAAGATTCTACACAGAATTTGATGAAAATTGAGATTCAAAATTATATGATTGGAACTAACCAAAAAAGATTGCAGTCTCCCTGTTCCTACCCTGGGTAGCTGCAGCTAAAGCCCTTGGTGAAATAAATCACTTCGGGTGTTGGCTCAGTAAGCAAGCCAATGCTACCTCTGCCACCCTAAGCGATCTTTTAAAGGAAGAAGAAACCATGAGACATGCATCACTTCAAAATCGAGCAGTGATTGACTTCCTACTGCTAGCCCACGGACATGGCTGCCAAGACTTTGAAGGGATGCATTACTTCAATCTCTCTTCACGCTTGGAATCCATCTGCGCACACATCCAGAGACTGAAGGAACTTGTGAAGGACTTAAAGTAGAAAGCAACCCAGACTGGGTCAATGACCTTTTCGGTCAGAGGGGATTAATGGGATGGGGTACATCTTTGGATAAGGGAATTTTGTGGATTTTCATTGTAATTGTCATTGTGTTAGCTATGTTCTCATGCCTTGTCCCCTGTTTCAAAAGAACTATAGGGCACGCCTTTTTCCTAAATACAGAAATTGGAGTTGTAGCAGTCAGAGGCCCTGCAAGGCCTCCCTGGCAGTCACCTAAGATAAGAAATGCCTAAGTCACAGTGACTGGAGCAAAGAAGCCCCTCTTCCACATTCAGACCCTTCTTATCTCTCTGTAAGGCTGTAGCTCCTCAAACCTGGCAATTGGACAATTTCCAACACCCCAGTACCCTATAAAAACACCCATTTCTGCCTAGTTTGGCAGAAGAGCTGTCCCTGCATCCCTTCAGAGGAGCTGGCAATAAAGGACATCACTGTGGAACCACATACAGCCTTCTCCTCTCTCTATCCCTGTGTGTCTGCCAGAGGCACTTGTGAGCACAGAGCGAAATCACTGAGAGCTGAACTCACAGAGCTGAAATCACTCCAGAGGTGCTCGCTAAGTTGCCTGTGGCTGGGAGCTGAGCCGAGGGACCCAGACAGGCTGAGCCTGACAGCGCAGCGCTATCCGGACACCCACGGCAGCGGCAGCCCGGGGGTCAGATGGACCCCTGGGACCCCGGGCAGCATTAACCAGGAGTGACTGGGATCACAGAGGAACCATAAAGGAAGTTACTGGAATAATACTGGGACTATGTGGGAGTGACTAGAACCATACTGGGAGTGACTGGAATCATATTGGGTGACTTGGAGTGACTGGGACCTTGCTGGGGGCAAATGGTACCGTAATGGGAGTAACTGGGTTCATACTGGGATCATACTGGAAAGGACTGGAACCATACTGGGAGTGCCTGGAACTATTATAGGGGTGAATGGGAGCATCTGGGAACATGCTGGGATCATGCTGGGATCACACTGGGAGTGACTGGGATGGTACTGGGATCACACTGAGTGTAACTGGAAGTGACTGGGACTATACTGGAGGTGACTGGGAGCCACAGGGCCCATGCTGGGAGTGGCCTGGGGGGAGCTGGGGGAACTGGGGGAACTGGCCCAGCTGGGGCTCAAGGCTTTTCTCCCCCAGGGCTGCCCCAGGTCCTGCTGCCACCCCCAGCCCCACAGAGCAGAGGGACAGGGGAGAGCTGAGGGACAGACGACAGGGACAGGGCACAGCCAGGGAACACGGCCTGGCCGAGGGACACTGAGCCCCAGCACTTTGGGCTGTTGCCCTTGGGCTCCCAGCACAGGCCCAGGGGCAGAATCCCCTCCAGAAACTGCTGTTTGCTCTCAGCTCTGCTCTGGAACATTCCCCAGGAGCCCCTGCAGTGGCTGCAGCCCAGCCGGGTGCCCGGGGCCACCAAAGCCGCTCCGGCAGTGCCCGCCTGCACACAGCTGGAAACCCCCTGCACTGTGTGGAGACCTGGAAACAAGGAGAGAACGGACCCATGGAGACATGTCTCAGCCCCAGGGAGCCCCTTGGAGCTCCCTGGATTCCCATCCCAGCCCCACAGATCCCCCCCATCCCCAGAGATCCCATCCCAGCCCCTCAGAGTCCTCCATTCCCACAGATCCCAGCCCAGCCCCCGGCTCTCCCCACTGCCCCTGCTCTGGTTGTACCGGCCCAATCTCCAGGTCACAGTCGGCCACGGGCCGGTTCCCGTCCTTGAGCTGGGTCTGGCTGTCCCAAAATCCCGGCTCTGGCTGTCCCAATATCCCAGCTCTGGCTGTCCCAATATCCCAGCTCTGGCTGTCCCAATATCCCAGCTCTGGCTATCCCAATATTCCAGCTCTGGCTATCCCAATATCCCAGCTCTGGCTGTCCCAATATCCCAGCTCTGACTGTCCCAATATCCTGGCTCTGCCTATCCCAATATCCCTGCTTCTGCCTATCACATTATCCCAGCTCTGGCTGTCCCAATATCCCAGCTCTGGCTATCCCAATATCCCAGCTCTGGCTGTCCCAGTATCCCAGCTCTGGCTATTGCAATATCCCAGCTCTGGCTATTGCAATATCCCAGCTCTGGCTATCCCAATATCCCAGCTCTGGCTGTCCCAATATCCCAGCTCTGGCTATCCCAATATCCCAGCTCTGGCTGTCCCAATATCCCAGCTCTGGCTATCCCAATATCTCAGCTCTGGCTTTCCCAATATCCCAGCTCTGGCTATCCCAATATCCCAGCTCTGGCTGTCCCAATATCCCAGCTCTGGCTATCCCAATATCCCTGCTTCTGCCTATCCCAATATCCCGGCTCTGGCTGTCCCAATATCCTGGCTCTGGCTAATGCAATATCCCAGCTCTGGCTAATGCAATATCCCAGCTCTGGCTATCCCAATATCCCAGCTCTGGCTGTCCCAATATCCCAGCTCTGGCTATCCCAATATCCCAGCTCTGGCTGTCCCAGTATCCCAGCTCTGGCTGTCCCAATATCCCGGCTCTGGCTGTCCCAATATCTCAGCTCTGGCTGTCCCAATATCTCAGCTCTGGCTGTCCCAGTATCCCAGCTCTGGCTATCCCAATATCCCAGCTCTGGCTATTGCAATATCCTGGCTCTGGCTATCCCAATATCCCAGCTCTGGCTGTCCCAGTATCCAGGCTCTGGCTGTCCCAATATCCCGGCTCTGGCTGTCCCAATATCCCACCTCTGGCTATCCCAATATCCCACCTCTGGCTATCCCAATATCCCAGCTCTGGCTATCCCAATATCCCAGCTCTGGCTGTCCCAATATCCAGGCTCTGGCTATCCCAATATCCCAGTTCTGGCTATCCCAATATCCCAGCTCTGGCTATCCCAATATCCCAGCTCAGCTCCCACCCCCATCCCCGGTGTCTGTGCCTCCATCCAGCCCCGCTCGCTGCCGCAGCGCTCACAGGGGGTCCCGTCCACGTCCCCCACAATCCAGGACTGGAGGACCCCCGGGCCGGGCTCCGACAGCGCCACTTCCAGGAACTGCAGGGAGTGGAGAACTGGGGGGACACGGAGATTTGGGGGAGCTGAGGGGGCTGAAAGTGAGAGTTTGGGGATCCAGGGGGGTCCACAGGCCGAGGAAAGGGGAGACATGAAGAGCAGGCAGAGCTGGGAAGGAGGTTCATGGGCTCAGAGCCAAGAAAAGGGGGTGCAGGGACTGGGACAGCTGGGATGGGGTGTCCAGGGAATCCTGTGCCCGGGAAAGGGGGTGCCAGGGCTCTTGAGTGTGAGGAAAGGAGGGGCTGGGGGCTGGGAAAGGCAGGAATGGGGATCCAAGGTGTTCCAGGTGTCCCAGGTTCAGGCACACAGCAAGTGTGGAGGCTGGGAGCCGTGGAATGGCCAGGAAAAGGGGAGCAGGGGGTCCTGATGTCCGGAAATGGGGGATTCAGGGGGGTTCCTGTGCAGGATAAGGGTGATGTAGTCAATCTGCCAGGCCTCCCCTCACTTGTACTTGGACCACCGCCCACCATACCAGAGGGGCTTCAGCCGCTTGGCCTGTTTGATGGTAGCACAGGTCTCAGTCATGGATCACCTGAGAAACACTGTCCATGGTTAGATCCACCCCTCAGTCTCATGCCCCCTTATAGGTGGCATCTCTACCCTGATGGCCTGAGGCCTCATGGGCCCATGGTGCTAGGAACAACCCCCACTTGTGTTCCAAATCAAGGTCTACCTTTGATACCCCTATCTTTGCAGCCTGATCTACTTGCTGATTGTTTTGCTGCTCTTCATTAGCTCTACTTCTGGGTACATGGGCATCTACGTGGCAAACCTTCACAGGTAACTTCTCTACGCGGGTACTCATATCTTTCCACTCTTCAGCAGCCCAAATTGGTTTTCCTCTACGCTGCCAGTTAGCCTCTTTCCACCTCTCTAGCCACCCCCACAGAGCACTGGCTACCATCCATGAATCACTGTAGAGGTAGAGCCACTGTAGAGAGTTGGCCACTTCTCCCTTTCTGCAATGTCCAGGGCCAGTTGAACGGCTTTGAGTTCAGCAAGCTGGCTTGATCCACCTTCTATTTCAGTGGCCTCTGCAACCCATCGTGTGGGACTCCATACAGCTGCTTTCCACTTCTGATTCATCCCTACGATGTGACAAGAACCGTCAGTGAATAGAGCCTAACATGTTTCCTCTGCTGGCAGTTGGTTATATGGTGGAGCTTCTTCAGCCTATGTCACTGGTTCTTCTTCATCAGTGACACCAAAACTTTCACCTTCGGGCCAATTTGTAACTACTTACAAAATCCCAGGGCAATTCAGTTTACCAATATGGGTGTGTTGTGTGACGAGAGCAATCCACTTGCTCCATGTAGCTCTGGTTGCATGGTGGGTGGAGGGAACCTTTGCTTTGAACATCCAGCCCAGTACTGGTAGTCGGGGTGCTAGGAGGAGTTGTGCTTCTGTACCAATCACCTCTGAGGTGGCCTGGACTCCCTCGTAGCTGGTCAAGATTTCCTTCTCTGCTGGGGTGTAGTTGGCTTCAGACCCTCTGTAGCTCTGACTCCAAAATCCCAGTGGTTGGCCTCAAGTCTCATCAAGCACATTCTGCCAAAGGCTTCAGGACAGACCATGGTGCCTGGCTGCAGAGTAGAGCACGTTCTTCACATCTGGTCCTGTCCTGACTGGGCCAAGAGCTACTGCATGAGCAATTTCCTGCTTTATGTGGGTGAAAGCTTTCTGCTGTACAGGCCCCAGTGGAAATCGTTTTTCTTGTGGGTGACCAGGTAGAGAGGGCTCACAATCTGGCTGTACTTGGCAATGTGCATTCTCCAAAACCCTGTAGCATCTCGGAAAGCTTCTGTTTCCTTCTTGCTGGTCAGTGGAGACATCACATTGATCTTGTTGATGACTGTTGGGGTGTGTTTTTAGTTCCCCCCTATTCTGGTTTCTTCCTCTCCCCCTCTTTATGTTACACGGTCAGTCCCTCCTTCTCCTCCTCCCCCTTTCGCCTGTCAGTCTTCCCTTGCCCCATAACCTTCCACTGAGTCATTCCCCTGACCCCACCCCAGGGCTTGTCTGTCACCCTGAGGCCTCTCCCTTCTATCCAGAACCTTCCAGCCAGGGCCTCAGGTGACAGGCTGATCCCTGGGGACCCCTCCTTCCCTCTCACCTTATTGGATCCCTCCCTTGATTGTCATTCCCTTCACCACTCCCCGGTTTTTCCCCGTTGGCCCACGGTTGTTCCCTCCCCATGTCGACACCCCCTGTTATAATCCCTTGCTGGCTGTAACCGTCTGCCTTTTGGGGCATACCCTATTCATGCTAAGGTGGGTCTCGTCGACCACCAATAAACTTGGAGTTGTGGTACCCCCTTAAGGACAACTCCCGCGTCTTTGTCCTCGTCGCAGAGGGTCCCTCTCAGGTCTGGTGCAGCAGTACTCACAGGTCACACCCCTCGCCCGTGGTGGCCATAGGGGGTGGCCTTCCTTGTCCAGTGTGCCTAACATCGGGCTAGCTGCTGACCACCGGAGGCACCGCGACAGATGACCTCAGTGGGATCTGACCCCGTCCATCTTGACACTTTACTCCCAGGAATTGGATCTCTTGGGCAGGTCCCTTTGACTTTGCTCTTCTTGATGGCAAAGCTGGCTTCCAGCAGAATCGGAATGATCCTCTTTCCTTTCTCAAATACTTCCATTGCCGTGTTCCCCCACACAATGATGCCATCGATGTACTGCAGGTGCTCCGAAGCGTCACCCTTTTCCAGTGCAGCCTGGATCAGTCCATGGCAGATGGTGGGGCTGTGCTTCCACCCTGGGGCAGTCGGTTCCAGGTGTACTGCACGCCCCTCCAGGTAAAAGCAAACTGAGGCCTGCCTTTTGCTGCCAGAGGAATGGAGAAAAACACATTGGCAATGTCAATAGTGGCGTACCACTTTACTGCCTTGGACTCCAGCTCATGCTGGAGTTCCAGCATGTCCAGCACAGCAGCGCTCAGCAGTGGAGCCACTTCATTCAAGTCCACAGTCAATGTCCATTGTCTGTAAGACAAGTGGGGCTCGCACAGGCCAAGTGTGGTTCTTGAAGGGTGAGTGGGCCTTACTGACCACCCCTTGGCTCTCCAGCTCACGGATCATTCTGTGGATGGGGATCACAGCACCTTGATTTGTCTGATACTGCCGGTCGTGCACTGTCAAAGTGGCAACTGGGACTTGCTGTGATCCCCCCGTCACCCCAGCAATGGAAACAGGTTCTGCCCCTACATGTCCTGATGGCATTAGGGCACACTGCACACCAGTATCAGCTAAGGCTTCATAGTTCTGTGGCTCTGATGTGCCAGGCCATCGGATCCACACCATCCAGAAGATCCGGTTTCCCCGTGCCTCTCCCTGGCTGGAGGCAGAGCCCCTCTAACCCTGGTTATTATTTCTTTCCTGGGCATACATGGTAGAGGTACCTTCAAGGGGATCTGACAGATCATACCCGGGAGCTTGGTCATGTGAGGCTGAGGCTGCCTTCCCTTTAGTGGAATTCCCTTGGTTAGTGTTTCCCTCCTTGAGTGGATGTGACCACGCTGCCAGGACAGAAGTGGGTTTCCCATCCCCCCTTCCTATGTCTTCCCCATGGTCACACAGAAAGAATCACAGGCCAGCCCGTGGGCTGTACCCTCTCTCTAGCTGGAGGATGATGGGCTCTAACTTCGGGGCCTGTGACTCGCATGGGTGCTGCACTGATCTTCCTCACTGTCCTGGTTCAGGGCAAATTTGGGAAAGAACGTCCAAAGGGGTTCCTCTAGGAAACAGATTCAATGTCAGCCCCTCCCCCCAACCGATTTGGGAAAAAATACCCCTTTGGTGGAAAATGGAAAAAACTCTTTATTAAGCAAGAAAACCTAAAGAATATTAAACAATAAAACTTCTTGCTGCTCCAAATGAGAGATAAACTCAGAAAGTCCCCTCCCTGGGCTGCAGTTCCACTCACTCAGTCTCTTATCGGTCCCTCCGGCACTGGAAATGCTGCGGCCCAGGCCGGGCCTGGTGGGCCACAGGTGTGAGCTGCCAGTGCTCTTCTGAGTGCTCAGTCCAGAGCAGGTTTGAGCAGGTCTGAAGAAAAGAAAAAGCCACAGTCCAGGGAACTTCTTTGCCTCAGCTAGCTAAAACTAACTAAAAGCAAAGGACAGCTCTGAGGGTAAGTGAGCCGAAGCAGGGTATTTTCCTGGCGGGTGGGTTTAGTCTCCACAAGCTGGTGGCCAAGCTTGCGGAGACCACAGGGTACCCTCCTGATCCAAGGGGATCTTCACCATCACTCCCTTGGATTCTCACTCTTCCCCAAAAGGTTGGGGCATCCCCTGAGGGTAGTCTCCACTTATCAGGAGGTGCTTTTCTAGTCTCTCTCTTACCCAAAGCTGGGCTCTCCCCCAAAGTCTGGGGTATCCCATGAGGGCTGAGAGAGTAGAAAAGACAAGAATAGAGCAGAAATTGTCCATCAAACGATGGCACGTTTATAAGAATAGGGGAGAATCTAATATTATGCAAGAAGCCCCTGACACCCATGCGCCTTGTTGAAATTTAGCTGCGTTGGGCTCCTCCCCTGTAAGTTCCCCTGTGGCTTCTGTGAAGCTCCCTGTACCCTCTGTCCCTCGGTCTTCCCAAAACCCTACCCTATCCTCCCTTGGGGATGGTGTTGGCCACAGCACCCCAAGCACCCCGCTGGACACTGTTCAGACCTCTTGAGGGAACTGCAGTGCACTCGGCACTCCTTTCCAAGGTGGTGATGGCCACGCCGCTTGGAACACCCTTTCCTGCCTGGACCCTTCTTCTCCGGCCCCAAGTTTCCCGCCAGCCCCACCCCTTCCGCAGAGGCCCCTGCACGAATCGCGTGTGGGGCCAGTGCCCTTTGTTGGAAGGTGGGGTTGGACCATCCCCCATTCCTTATTCCAGCTCCTCCTCTGGGGGGAGGATCGCCTATGGGGCCTCTCGTCAGGGGACCCTCCTTCTTGGGAGATCACCCTCTTTTATGGAGAGACCTCCTTCGGAGGAAGGTGGAGCTGGAAACCCAGACCTGGAATCCTCCATTTTGTCTCTCCCTAGGATGGCGGCGCCCAGGTTCGTCCCCTTATCGACACCCCATAACACTTGTGGCAGTCGCCAAAGTAATCATATTTCTTCCTATGAACTGAATTAATTATTAATTCAATTTACATTTAATTTTTGGAAGAATCTCCCCAAGGCCCTTGACTTTTCGAAGCCTTTGTGGAAACTGTTCAAGATCATTAACCTACAAGCTTCCACAGTTGAGATAAATGAAAAAAGGAACCAAAAAGAACAATTTAGAACATGTTTTAAGAATAGAAAAAAGAGACATGAGGCAAGTGTTTGCCCATCAAAGTCAAAAATTTGTTTCACCTGTAAAAAGAAATATCACATAAGAAAAAACTGTCCAAAGTAAAAAAAAAAAAATTACTATCATCAAAATGAAAATAAAAAGAAACAGTTTAATTAATATAAGAACAAAATTATTCAAGAGTGACTGCCCAAGTTGCCCATCCATTTCCTTAATTATGTCCTACCAAATGTTCTTTTTAATTTCAATATTGTTTTAAAGTTTTCACAGTACGCTTTGGGAAAAGAGTTCATTAATTTACATTTAGACCGTATTTACACTTCATGATCTTTGTTGATTTTTGTTTAACCATTTTCCCACATTCCCAACTAAATTTCTTGACTAAAAAATTGTTCATTATATTCTTGATACTTTAAAATAATCTGTTTGTTAAGTTATATATTATAGAGAGAGGAATCATTCTGTCCAGTTAATACCCACAGTAGCATAAAATAAAATGAGCAAGACCACATCTCCATTTGCTGATCACATCCTACAGGAGGAGTGACCTCCAAAATCACTTTCAAACCCCAGAAAGCCAGAACCTGCAGATTCCTCAGTGATTCATGCTTCAAGCCCAGTCTTACTTCAAGATAATTCCACTGCAATTCCTCCTCCGGACCCTGATTCCGTGTATAATAACTTTGTACATTTTATATTAAGTTTCTTATGTGAAGAAGATCCTTACCCCATGCCTTATGGTCATGAGTAGTTCATTTTTTCCTGATAATTTTTGAATTCTTTTCTGTTGCTGTAATAATTTGTTATATGGTAAAATCTGTTATATGATAGATTGTGTATACGATATGTTATATAATAGATTCATTAATTTGTTTTGAACCCCAGAACTCTCCTCCCTTTTGTAAAAAGACACAGGGAGATATTGTGGTGTGTTTTGCTTTGAATCCATGTTTGCCCCCTGTTCTCCTGCCTAATCCACTCCCTTTGCCAGTTTCCAATTTTCCCAAGGTCTTCCCTAAGCTCCTCCCTTCCAAGCTGTCAATCCTCCCTATCCCTACCCCTTTCTCCGGAGAGTTCAGTGTCTGTCTTGCTGCCCTCGATACCCCACTCCTTACTTTGTATTATTCCCCTCCCCTGTTTTCCCTGATAGGCTCATAAGCTATTTGCCCCACCTTATATTCCTCCCTTACCATATCCTCACTGGTTCACTTTCCTACACCCACCTCCTGAGTTGCTGTATAAAAACTTCTGTTCACCCCCGCCCCCCAGTCTTGCTGGGGAGCCCAGGAATAAATCCATCTTGTTCTACACCCAGACCCGTGTCATCGCTGTCTGTCCCTGCGCCAGACCTGCCGATAACTGGGAATTGCAGAGCTCGCAGGGGGACAGTCACGCCTGTGCCACAGCCGTCCAGCACGCCCCGCACACGCGCGCTGCAACACTCCTGGTTAGGTGGAGAAGTCTGAGCTGAGCCCAAAGGTGCAGATGGAACAGCCGTGCACAGGAAGGCTCGGTGGGAAGGATGATCCAGGACCCGTAGGCCTGGCAGCCTGAGCTCGCTCCAGGGGAAGGCCTCGGAGCAGATCCTCCTGAGTGCCATCCCATGGCACCTGCAGGGAACCCGGGCATCTGCTGGAGGCTGGGAAAGCTCTGCAGAGGGACGGGGGCAGCTGGGGCCCCTGACGGGGTGTTGAGGGCTTCTGTGCCGGAGTTTGGGGGTGTTGGTGTTGGTGGGGTGTTGGGGAAGGAGTTGTCTGGAAGGTGAGTGGTTTAGGTTGGAATTTGAGTCACTTTGAAGGCAGCATCTCTGGTTTGGCACAGCTTTGGTTACGGAGGGCAGAAAGAATATTTGTGATTTTTCCTCTTCATGGTCCTGATTCTCCTGCAAAGAACAAGAGGGGAGAGCTGTACTTTACTGGACAATTCGATATCTCTACCAGGGGGAGGATTAGCCTTTTTTCCTTCTATTCATTTGTTTAGGCTACTTTTGTAACACTGAGTGGACTTTCATTTCTTGAGATCTTTTATTCCTTAAGATAATTAGGATATTATCATCCCTTCATAGAAAACCATTTGCAAACCAAAGAAAGGCCCTTGGTTTTGCCCTTGTTTTGTGTAGTGTTATGTTCTGTAAAGTGACCCTCAATGGATGAGGTTAAGGCAAATGAGTTGCTGCTTTGAGATGGGAAGCAAAATTCCAAATCTTCTTTTCCTCAGGCTATCCCAATTAATTTGGGAAGTTTGCAGTGTTTTGGAACTACTTGAGTTGAGCAATGGGAAGTAAAGCTTTCCTGAACTGAGGATTCTTACTTGCCTGATTCTTCTGTGCCTTCGCTGCTAAGGTGTTTTTGTGCTGAAGGCAATAACTTCAATGAGAAAATAATTTCAGCATGGAGTAAGAGCTTCTGACAGAGACCAAGTGTTGCCAGCAGTTGCTCCAGGTGCTCCTGCCAACAGCCCCTGCAGGCAGGAGCACAGCCCCCCAGTGCACGTGGGTTTGGCTCCCTCTGGCACAGAAGCCCCCCAGGGGCACAGGTCTCTGGGGCAGGAGACAGGGCACCAGCGCTGCCAGGGCTCGGGGGGTGGCAGGTCTGCTTGGGCAGGGACTCTGCCTCACCTGCTGGTGTCAGCGCTCCCCGGGCCCCAGGGGTCAGAGCAGCATTCGTGCCCTGACCCACACATTCCTTGTGCGTGCCACACCTGCGGGTTTAGGATGGCCACCAGCTGGGACATGTCTCAAGGAGGCAGTGCCAGCTTCTGTGGAAGGCCCTGTGCACTTCCCAGCTGCGGGGGCTCCTGCTGCCCTGAGCCCGCAGAGCAGGGCAGCGTTTGCTGATGGTTTGAGCCGTTCCTAAAGACTCTGTCAGCCTGTCTTGGACACTTGGGGTGAGGGATTCCTTCTAACCTGGCCATCTTGGGTGGGCTGGAGGCGGCCATAACGCAGGGGGCAGTGTGTGCAGGGGCCCTTTGTGACACGTGCAGCATGGTCACCATGGCATGGAACAGCGTGCCAAAGGACCCTTTGTGACACGTGGTGACATAGGAGCTGGCGGTGACAAGGCCATTCCACAGTGCTCCAAGCACTTGACAGGACAGGACGAGACAGAGCAGTGCTGTGAGGAGCCCCCACACAGCGCACTCCTTCGTGTCTGACCTGGAGCTTTTCGAGGTGTTATTACTGCAGCTGACCTCAAGGCCAGACCACAAATCCAGCCACTGACATGGAGCAGAGACCCCCAAGAGTGCCCAAGCTGGCCTGGGTGGAGGAAGAGGAAGAAGGCCCTGGAGTTGCCCCTGCACACGAGACTGAAGAAGTGGTGCCATTCAAGCAGCTGCAGGAGGGTGAGTGGCAGAGCTGGGCTGCTGGGCTGCAGGGTTAGTAGCTGCAGCCAGCTTGGCCTCGCCCCATCCCATCCCATCCCATCCCATCCCATCCCATCCCATCCCATCCCATCCCATCCCATCCCATCCCATCCCATCCCATCCCATCCCATCCCCTGGGGACATGCCCATGGACAGGATGGAATAGGGGCCGGGCAGACACCCCACAGCCGTGCTCCATGCCCTGGGGCGTCGCAGGGCTGTCCCTGCCTGGGCAGTGCAGGGCTGGGCTGTGTTCTCCGGCCTCTCCCGCAGCCCCTCAGCTCGGGCTGCGCTCGCTCTTTGCCAGGTGCAGCCGTGCAGCGCACACAAGAGCAGAAACGCACCCGTGGCCGCTTCCGCAGAACAGCGCAGGTACCTGCAGCCATCCCCACCTGGGCTGGGCCTGCTGGCACTGCTCAGCCAAGCACCATGCTTGGAGAATTCCGTGGAATATCCCTGGCTTCCTGCCCTTCTCCTACAGCTGGTTTGCAAATTCATGAAGAGGATCCGGGAGGAAGAGACCACCATGGGAACAGGGCCCAGAGCATATTCGCACATCTTCAAAACCCAGACCTGTGCTGCCCTGGCTGATATGCTGGTAGAGGAGGGGTTTTCCAATCCAAAGCAAGTAAGCAGCCTGTGGCCAGGCTTTGAGCCTCCCAGGAATTACTCGGCCTCCCAAGCCACGTCTGCTGCTCCCTGGAAGCCTTTGAGGCCATGGCAATGTGGTGGCAAGGGAAGCACTTCTCTGGGGCAGCTGGGCACATTCCTCCCTCTGGCAGCTTTCCAAGTGTCCTCGTGCCTTCTCCAGGTGCCCGCCATGGTGAGGTACATCCACCAGTGGCTCGAGGCCAACCAGTTTGCTGAGCACAGGCTGAACAGGACCCTGCTGGATCTCACCGAAGAACGGCCCGCTGACGTAGTCATGACGCTCCTGCGTGTGGCCCCATTGTGTGACAGGTATGGGGCCCACCTGCCCAGAGGGCTCAGGGCTCCCCAGCCCATCAGCCTGTACAGCCTGTCCCAGGTGTCTGACCAACAGAGAGTCCCAGGGCCCTCTTGCTGCTCCCTTTGCCAGCCCTGGCACATCAGCCCCCGAGCCTGCTGCTCCCTCGCTGCCCCTCAGGGGCCCGTCCCTACAGGGCTGGGCTGCCTGAGTGCTACTGGTGAGGGGCAGTGGGCAGAGGCAGGGCTGGCAGCCAGCTCAGGTCCCCACTGCTGCCCAGGCCACGGTGCTGTGTCTCAGACCCCCCTGAGACAGAGCTCTGACCCCACAGAGCTGCTTTGACCATGTGGAAGAGCATCATGTGTTCGCCCAGGACTGCAGAGCCGGCCATGCTCGTACTCCTCGATGTGCTGGGCAGCTGGCCAGAGCACAGCACGTGCACCTCCGATGGGGACAAAACGGGTGTCTTTGTCCTGGCTGTGAGTTTCTGCCTTTGCTGGCCCAAGGCCACCTCTCCAGCAGCTCTCCATCCTCCCTCCCTCACGGCGTCTCCCTGCCTCAGGCGCTGGGCTGAAACCTGGCCTCGGGGCAGCTTCAGGGCCACCAGGCCCGGTGCTCCCCTGTGGCTCTCCAGGCCTCTCCCTCCCGTTCTCGGGCCCTGCCACACGAACACCTCGGCACTGAGCGCTGTCTCGGGCTGCTCTGTCCTTTGCAGGCAACTGTGCTGATGTGGAAGATCCTCCAGCTGCCCTGTGTCCCACATATGGTGACTGTGTATCTCCCCCACCTATTGGTGCATCTGCTCTTCCAAGTGCTCTTCAGCACTCTGGATGTGCCAGAGGAGGTCAATACCTTCTGGAAGGGATGCCAGCAGCAATATGGCCTTGACACCAGCCCCAACAGGTGCTCCATGCCAGTCCTCCTGTCCTTGCCACATCCCTGGGCAGGAGCCAGTGCTCCCAGAGTGACCCGGGCTTTGCTCTGCACACAGGTTTGCAGTGCAGACCCTCAAGTCCCTGCTCTGCCAAATGCAGCACGAGGATGTGGTGGTGGCAATGGAACGCAAGTGTGGCTGGGACAAGCTGCTGTGTGCTGACACCTACCACCATGCCGTGGGTCTGCTGGCCAGGTGAGACCCCCTTCTCCCTGCTGCCTCTGACATTTGTGCTCTGTGCCTGGGGTGCCCCACACAGTGCCTGTGGTCACGGGCCAGAGGGCCTTGTCACCCAGGGACAGCCAAGCAGACTGGAAAAGGCTGGGAAAGGAGGGTTCCCACAAGGAGCCATCTCCCAAATAGCCCAGGGGCCCTTGCAGGATGCTGGGAAAGACCAGACCTCTGTGAGTCAGTCCTGGGAGAGGTTTGTCCCCCTGGCCCACAGTCTTGGTTACTTTGTCTCCTGCCAGGGAGATGTCCTGTGTCTCCATCCCCTTGTGCTCCCGGATCGCTCGCTACCTGCTCCGGCTGCTCAGCACACAGGAGCCACGCTGGGAGCTGCCCTCCCTGGCGTTCTTTGTGGAGGTGAGCCTGAAGGCCAGCACTGCCTCGCTCAGCTGCCTCCCAGCACTCTGCCCTCTCGTAGCCACAGCTGCCTGGGACGGAGCCCGCGCCCTGTGCTGCTGCCTGGGCTCAGCCCTGTGCGGTTCTGGGCTCCTGCTGGCCGGTCCCCTGTCACTGCCCTGTGCCTTTCAGGTCCTCAAGTGCCTGGACATGACTGAACGCGGTGCTGACAGAGTCCTGCAAATCTTGTCAAGGCACCTGCAGAGCGGGTGCAGAGAGAAGTGTCACCTGGTGCTCAGAGCCCTTCTTGATCTCATCAACAATCCCTTGATGGTGAGAAGGGGGCAAGGGCTGAGGCTGCGCTCGGGAATGCAGTCACTTGGGCTTGGCTGGGCTTTGGGCACTGGGCCAGCTGCTCCCAGCTCTCCTGCCTCCTGCTTCAGCTGCCCAAGTGCTTCAGAACAGCCCTTTGGCCTCTAGGCCCTGCGGCAGCAGGATGGTGTTTCACAAACTTGTGTTCTGCACAGAGCAAAAAAATGTGGAGCCTGACTGAAAGTCTTGTGGAGCTCCTCTGGGACGCAGATGGAGAGATAGTTAGCATGACAGCCATGCTCCTCAACTTTATCATCTTGGAAAAGGACATGCTGATACCCAGCTCTATCGCACTGCAGCTGGTTGAGGCTCTCCTGCCACTCCTTGACCACGTAAGGCTCACTGCCCCCAGCCATGGCCACTGGCTGCTGCCTGGACACTTTGTGCCCTGCGGATTTGCAGGCCTGCACCAAGCTGAGCTCCATGCACCCGATGCTGAGGTCTTTTTTTCTTCCCTTCATACAGGACAATAGCCAAGTGCAGCTGCTCTCCATAGTGCTCCTTGGAACATTGGTGACTCTTCCACAAGAAAAGGAAAAAGGGGCTCTGAAGACACACGTGCACCAGAGCCTGCTGCCACTCTTCTTCCACTGCCATGATGAGAATCAGCGAGTGGCACAGGTGAGGACTCGTGGGCTGCTGCTGTTCCCCTGGCAGGGGCTGGGCTGCCTCCTGCCCTGGCGCCTCGTGGGCTGCAGCCTCCTCCAGGCCCTGGCACAGGGACACAGGTCCTGTGCCCTGGGCTGTGGGGCCATCTCCACGTCTCTGCTGCTCTCCAGGCTTCCCAGGAAACGCTTCTGTGTGCGGCCGAGTTCCTGAAGAGGACGGAACTTGAAAAGCTGGTGAAGAGCAAGAAGCTGTGGAAGTTCACTGAGTGGCTGGTAAGGAGGGCCGGGAAGCCGCAGCCCCAGCCTGGAGAAGCCCCCTGAGCGCGGTGCTCGGTGTGCAGGCTGGCAGCTGTGCCCCTGCCCGCTGCTGCAGCCCGAGGCCGTGCCGGCTCCTGCGGCCCGAGCCGGGTGCCGATGGAGCCCCGGCCCGGCGGGGCTGCGGGGCGGCACCGCGGCTCCCCGGGCAGCAGCCGGCCCTCTGCCCCCTCCAGAGCCCGGCGCCGGCGGCTGCTGGCCGCGCCTCAGGGCTGTGCGGGCAGGGGAGGCCGGGGCTGGCGCGGAGAGCGCCCGGCCCAGGGGCTGAGCCCGCGCCAACCCTTCCCTGCTGCCGCTCTCTGCAGCTGGCAGAGGACAGGAGCAGAGTGGCCGAGCACCTGCGCCGGGCCCTGCCCTACCTGCAGAACCTACAGCAGCCCCTGCGAGAGGCGGCCGTCAGGTTCATGGGTGAGCCAGGAGCCCGAGCTCCCTCCCCGCCCCGCCGCAGCTCGGCCCCAGCCCCGGGCCGGTGCCGCGGAGCCCCGCCTGCCCTGGGCGCTGCTGCCGCCCTCTCCAGCCGTGCCCTGGGGCGGCAGCGAGCGGCGAGGGCCGGCCCGAGCCCTGCCGGGCCAGGAGGCCGTGTGGGCACAGGGCTGGCAGCGCCGCTGGCAGGGAGCTGTGCCGCTGGGCCTGACAGGCTCTGTGTTCCCAGGGACGGCCGGGCAGTACCTGAGGGGGAGGACCAAAGAGCTCCAGCTCATCTCTGAGGGTGAGTGAGGGCAGCGGGCTGCCAGCGGGGGCTGCCGGGGGAGCTGGGAGCCCTGCCCCGGCTGCGGAGGGCTCTGCTCCCTGTGCGGACCAGGGCCGGCGTGGGCAGAGCACACAGAGGTTTCAGGGCACCTGGGGGATTCGTGGCCAGCAGCTTCGGGCTGATCCAGCTGGTCCCTGCTCCCTTCTGTCCATGGCCAGAGCCGGCTGGGATGGCCCTGGCACAGAGTCTCCTCGGCTCCCCTCAGATGCGGGAACTGACCATGGCTCTGTTCCTCTCTCTTTCAGCCCTTGAAGGCATGGCAAATGACATCAGTGTCGCCGTCGGAAGCCTGGCAATTCAAACATTGTACGTCCTCCAGGGAACAGAGAGAGCTCCACATTCCATCTCTGGCAACCTGCATGATCGGCTCCGCAGGGCATGGAGGAGACGGCCTCGTCTGTCGGGGCTCGGCTGGCTGCACTGCTGGAGCTCTGCAGAGAGCTGATCCCAGAGGCTCTGTCTGCTGGGGCCGCCCGAGCCAGCAGGAATGTTTAATTTCTTCAAGATTGTTCTTTCCTTTTTTTTGTTTTTCTTTAGCATATAAATATAGGATGTGTTGTAATAGACAGACTCCCAGGATCTTTCATTTGCTGCCCTGTCTCTTCAGGGCCATGGGGAAGAGGGAGAAAAAGGTTCCTGGGCTCAGCAAGCTGCCCAGGCATGCAGGGTTTTAGAGAAAATGGCCAGAAGCCCCTTGGCCTTTGGTGGTTCTGCTGAAGCCTTTGTGCTGCTGACAGAGCAGATGGGCAGGGGCTGGAGCTGTGGGGATCTCTGTGAGACCGGTGCCTGGAGATGGCCACAAGCCCTGTCCCAGGCAGGAAGCGCCATCTGTGTCCTCCTGCCCGTGTGTTGCTGGCTGGATTGCTGAGGGCTCCCAGGTGCCTCTTGATGGGGCTCCTCTGGAGCTCCTGTGGGGCTGCGGCGCTGCTGCCGGGCAGGTTGGCCGGGCTGGGGGAGACCCTGAGGGGACGGGGCCACAAAAGGATGAGGGGCTGCAGAAGCCCTGACAGGACAAGGCAGTGGGAAGGCACTGGGGGGACGTGTGAGGGAGTGGGTAACGCTGGCTCAGGGAGGAAAGTGGGTTGGAGCCAAAGAGACCACTCACCCCGATGTTTGTGTGGCAAACAGAGCACGTTTATTCTCAAACCCTTTCTTCTAAGGGCCTTTGAAAAACCCAGTCTGGATGATTTCACTGGTTTCACAGCTTCAGGGGCTGCAGAGGAACCCGGCTGGGCTCTGCCCTGGGGCTATCCTGCAGGGACAGCTGCAAACAAGGAGCATTCCCTGCCACAAAGAGCCAAGCCAGGGCTGCAGGGCAGCTGCTCCAGCCCCGACTGCACTGCTGAGTGCTGTGCTCTGGGGCTGGGGCTCCCCGCACAGGGGACTGCACTGCTGTGCCAGAGGAGACAGAGAAGCTGCAGCTTCAGCCTAACCGAGGTGGGTGCGTGGGCTGGGAAGAGGGGGGAGGCTCAAGGGGTTTCACAGAGCTCATCCTGCTGCAAGGATGAGGAAAAGGGAGCGGAACTCAGCAGTGAGGAGAGCTGGGGCCTGGAGAGCAGCTCTGAATGACACTAAAATCCCACCGGAGCTCTGAGACATTGCTGCTCCTCAGCCAGTGACAGGATGAGTCCCTAAGCCTGGGGCTCGGCCTTCCTCATGGTGAGGGGCACCAAGGAAGGCAACAGTGTGATGGAGACTGGAATGGGCTGGGAGCTCACTGACGGAAAATAGGGAGCAGTTGGGGAGTAAAAGGCAGGTGGGGGAGAGAACTGGTCAGAGAAGGGCTGAGCTACAGCTTGAGCAAGCTGCAAAATGTCATTTGAGGTCATCCCAGATTGATTTAATTTCAGAAGTTATTGAACAAGTTTATTTTTTGGGTGGTGCCATGTTTTCCCTTGGAGGTGTACACTCTGCAAACTTGAACTGTGTTGCTGAAATGCTCAAGCAAGTCTGTGCTGCAGGTCACCCCATTTCTCCTTTTGCTGATTGCAGCCCGGTGCTGAGCTCCAGCAGAGCCCTGGCAGGGCCCAGAGCAGCCTCAGCACCCACAGAGCCCGGCTGCAAGGAGAGAAACCAGAAACCACCCGTCAGCTGAAGGCTGCTGTCCCCTTGTCCCAGCTGCCCACAGAGCCCAGGCCATGCTGGCTGTGCCCAGAGCTGTGCCCAGAGCTGCCCATCACTGCTGCCTTTGGGAGCAGAGCAGCAGGGCAGGACATTCCCAGCCTGCAGCCAGCCACGGCACATCCCGCCCCTCAGCAGCTGCCCAGAGCAGGACGCTCCTGTGCTCGCTGCCATCTCCCCAAAGCTCTGACCCCACCATCCCCAGCAGACAGGACTCACCTCACACCATCCACCGCTGGGAGAAAAGCTGGTCCCAAACGATGTCCTCAGCCTTCTCCAAGGGCACGGCCCATCCACGCCGCAGCTGCTCCCAAGCACTTCCTGATCCAGACTGGACCTTACATAGAACGCTTCCTCTAGAAAAACAAACATCGAATTACTGAAAATAGATTACAGACAAAAAGAGGAGTGAGGATAAAGGTCAAAAATCTTATCTCTGTCAGGGACTTGAGGAAGGTCCAACCCCTGCTTGCCAGGGAAAAACCCACCATGGGTGAGGGAATCCCAGGCTTTCTCCCTTCTCTCTGCACTGCCCCCATGGTGTTCCCAAAGCAAACAAGGGCAGAGGAGCAGCCCAAGCCCTTCCTTGCCTGGAAAGCAAAGCAGCCCCTGCACAGGGTCTGGAGTCCCACCTCTGCTCCCACCATGGGGGTTTGTTTGTGTCGGGCTGGCTGCCCCAGCCCCAGCCCCAGCCTCAACTCACCCATCTGGCCAGTCCGAAAACCTAATGGGAAATGGAGACTGACAGTCGATTTTCGCAGGCTTAATGCCAACACAGATCCTCTCACAGCAGCGGTCCCAAACTTAGCAGAATTAATAACATCTATTCAAGAAAAAGCTCATCCAATTATGGCAACTATAGATGTCAAAGATATGTTCTTTATGATACCATTACAAGCAGAAGACATGGACCGTTTTGCCTTTACGTGGGAAGGACAGCAATACACTTCCACTAGACTCCCACAAGGATACAAGCATTCACCCACCTTAGCCCACCATGCCTTAGCTAAAGAACTAGAGGAGATATCCAAACCTGATGATGTAGCAGTGTATCAATACATTGATGATATTTTGGTGGGAGGGGATGAAATTGAAGCAGTAAGAGAGACTCAACAGAAAATAATCTCCCATTTAGAGAGTCTCGATTTACAGATCCCCCCAGAAAAGGTTCAAAAACCCTCTCAAGAAGTAAAGTTTCTGGGGATTTGGTGGAAAGGAGGCATGACATGTATTCCACCTGATACCTTAACTTCTTTAGATCAGATTAAAATGCCTCATTCCAGGAAAGATCTACAACAGGCTCTGGGATTATTAGTGTTTTGGAGAAAACACATTCCAGATTTCTCAATAATTGCTAGGCCCCTTTATGACTTGCTAAGGAAAGGGGTAAAACTCCTTCTCAGGAAGAAGCATTGCAATTACTGATTTTTGAAGCAACTGCTCATCAAGCACTGGGCCCTATTCATCCTACAGTCCCCTTTCAGGTAGAATGGGGATTTGCTGTCTCAGGATTGTCAGTACACATTTGGCAGCGGGGACCCGAGGGTCCAACAATGCCTGTTGGTTTCTATTCCCGTGGTTTCAGAGATGCTGAGAAAAGGTACACTACCTGGGAAAAGGGATTGTTTGTGGTCAGCCTGGCTCTCATTGAAGTGGAAAGACTTGCACTACAACTACCAATTGTATTGAGAAGCCCTTTCAATGATACTAAGACAGTCACTACTGGGACCCCCCCTCCTGACGGGGTGGCCCTGAGGGCCTCAGTAAGAAAGTGGTATGCTCAGATTGAACATTACTGTAACATCTTTACAATAACAGAAGGAACTGTGAAAAATTTGGCAATATAAGAAACTGAGAGCTTGGATAGCAGCCAGGACAAACCTGCCTCTGTACACAAAGTGGCCCCTCCTTTCTGCCCTGAACAATCAGCAAACTCCTGGTTCACTGATGCTTCTGCTAAAAGGGAAGGAAAGATATGGAAATATAGAGCAGCAGCACTCCACATCTCTTCTGGTGAGCAAATTATCACAGAGGGAGAAGGTAGCGCACAGGTTGGGGAACTAATAGCTGTCTGGAGTGTTTTCCAAATAGAAGCACAAAATTCCTCTTCAGTCTACATTTACACTGACTCTTATGCTGTCTACAAAGGTTGTACTGAGTGGCTTCCTTTTTGGCAACAAAATGATTGGGAAGTGAATAGAATCCCAGTTTGGCAAAAGGAAAAATGGCAAGAAATATTAAATATTGCAAGTCAGGGGAATTTTGCAGTGGGATGGGTAGCCTCTCATCAAACAGACGGAAATCCAGCAGGAGAGTGGAATAATAAAGCTGAAGAACTAGCAAGGCTTAGTCCCCTGAAAAAGGAGCAAATTACAGAGGAACGAGATCAACTGTTAGAATGGCTGCATGTCAAAAGACAGCACACAGGTGTGAAAGATTTATATCAAGAAGCTCATGCTCGAGGTTGGCCTGTTACCAGAGAAATGTGTAAAACCTGCATATCAGCTTGTGAGCAGTGTCACAGGCGACTGGAAAGACACCCTTTAGAAGATGACCCTTTGCATTTAAGGAAAGGTAAAGGTTTATGGGATGCATGGCAGATAGATTATATCGGTCCCTTCAAGAAATCAGGAGGAAAACATTTTGTACTAGTAGGAGTAGAGATTGTATCTGGGTTAGTCCAAGCTGATGCTTTCAAAAGGGCTACAGGGGACAATACTGTCAAAGCTTTGCAGGGGTGGTTTGGAACTTTCCCTAAGCCCCAGGAAATACAATCTGATAATGGATCTCATTTCACTGCTAGAGTTGTACAGGACTGGGCAAAAGGTGAAGGAATTAAATGGACTTTTCACACCCCTTACTATCCCCAAGCTAACGGGATCGCAGAAAGGACTAATGGTCTTTTAAAACGACTATTGAGACCACAGGAAGGAAATTGGGATCTTCGGTTATGGAATGCTGTAAAAGGTGTAAATGACAGGTGGGGAGTAAATGGGTGTCCCAAGGTCACTGCTTTTTGTCCAACAGCTCCAAGCATCATTCCCTCACTGCAAGGACCTAATGATCCTAAAAATCCTGCACATTACCCTAGGCAACCTGTCTTGGTAGACCTCCCCACTGTAGGGCAGGTACCACTTGTGCTGAAAACCCCTCTGAACAAATATACATGGATAGCCTCTGATGCTCTAGGAAAAGAGCACCGGATAAATACACGCTGGATAATTCCATCATTCTAACCTTTTCTGCCATATAGTGGCAGGATTTTCTTGTTATGTTTGCTTTTACAGAAGAACCCCGAGGGACTTTATCATCTGAACCATGATAAAATTGATGATACTCCTCTGCATTTTACCACAAATCTACAGCCAACACCCCTCTGAGTGGTCGTGGTCGGAAGCTACCATCGAACACACTGATGTGATAGGATCATATCCTAAAGATCGCCACCCAAATCTGGCAACTGTCGTGCTACATAACTCTAAGGTATATCGTCCAAGTGAGTGGAAATGGGATCAGAAGGACTGGACCAGAACCCTAACTGGAACGATTGGTGAGGCTATTGTGGTTGCATGCAGAAAGGTAGAAGGATCCTCACATGAGAAAGCTTCTTCTATCACAGTTGCTGGAAGTTTTATGGAACCAGGAGGAAAAAATAATTTAAAAATTCCTTCAGCAAAAGTGTGCCCTACAAAGAAATGGGAGTGTATCAAAACATTTCCCCTTACCCTGTGCTGCCATCAAGAATACATTGGTAACTATACTTCAAGTCCCCAAAACAACAATGTAGTAATTACCTTAGATTGTGAATATGAACCCAATGATTGCTGGTATAGTTTTGTTTTAGCTAAAACTACTTATGTGACATGTCTTTGCCAAAATAATTTAACCAATCCGTTAGACTTACAAGGTCTGGCTTACAAATTTAAAATTGATGTTACAACTAACAATGACACAATAATTGCACCCCAATTGATAGAAAGTCCCTTTACCGAAGGGCCATGGTCACAAGCTTTTGTTTATTTCTCTGGGTACATGGGAAATGTAAAAGATTTAAATCTATTAACTCTTGTTATGCATAATAATCAAATATACACTAAGCAAGAATGGAAAGAACAAAAAACTTGGCAGCTTCAAGGGGAAATGGGGGAGAAAATTAGTATAGGATGCCGAATGATTAACAAAACTGCCTACGACAAAGCAACTTCAATTAGTGTCCTAACAGGTAAAACAAACAAGCGAGAGGAGGTTTGCACGCACCCAAGCATACAAGAGTGTTGGCACAATTTTACACTAACACAAACTGCTGAAGTAGTTTGTCTTTGGGGCAAAGACACCGAAGGACTTTCTTTTAAATTCATAATAAATGTTATAACCCAAACTACTACAGTTCATACCACCACCACCACTCAAACTCAACCACCAGTTATGCTTACTCCAAAAATCTCAAAAGTTGGACCATATATTATCAGGAAAACTGGCCAACAACAAATATTGTTCAATCTGGCATGGTCTCTTAAACAAGTTAAATTGCTAATGCAAAGTAATGTCTCTGAAGTTCAGCCAGCTTGTTTACCTTTCTTGCAAACTTCTTTCCAGGGTTGGACGACCTGGTTACGACAGTGGAACCCTTCTAAAACACGAAAACCAAGAGACATAACTGGTGTCGTGGGAACAGGATTGGGAATTCTAAATAGTATTAATTCAGAAGTATTATTAAATAAATTGGCTGCTACAACCATTGCAATCATCCTTATCAGCCTCGGGAACACATCAGTGGTTGCTAACAAACATATTACCAAATTGGGAAAAGGTAAATATGAATGACCACGAATTGATAATTGATGCACTCAATGCTACACAAAGCAACGTTTCCTTAGCCCTTAGCTGCATCCAGGCACAATTATGGATGCAGTCAGTTGCTGCTTCACTTATAAGAGAAGGTGAAGAAGGCACGTTTCCTATGGAAATTCAGAAGATAGTTTGGAACAGTGCCACTGACTTTGAAAAGGATTTCCAATCCTGGTGGAATTTGGTAAACTTTACTTATGACCCCACTGCAAACTTAGCCACAGCTTTTGTGTTAACCATACGCAATGCCTCCGTGCATTCAATATTCCCCATTATTGCATTAGGATTGAATCATGATGGAGCCACTCTCTATCCTTCCGAGCATAGAGAATGGGCCTGACAAATTGATGATAAATGGCAAACTGTTAACTTAGAATCTTGTATTGTCCGAGAACAACAAGGGTTCATCTGTGAAGGCAATGCAATTATAGCTCAGGATATTTGCCTGGACACTGAACAAAATACCTGTCACTTTGAAATCCATCCTAACAAAACTCCTAAAACATTCCTTGTATATATAGGCAATGGATGTGCATGCTTTAGAACTGCTTGTAACACGGTGTATGTAGAAGACACAGTAGTAGATACTAAAAATCATTCAAATTTTTGTGCTTGCAATTTCACTAAAATTACAGGATGTGATTTTTCTTTTGAAGCTCCAGTTACTTCATATCAACTTTTAGAATCTAATTACACGCTGATCCATAAGCTATTGCCTACCCCCATTGGAATGAATCTTACTCTGGTAAGGCAATTGTTGCTTCACCAGGACTTAATTGAAATCTTAGGAAAAATCAAGGAGAACGGACAGAAAACACTGGTAACTATTCATCATGATGTACAAGAAATACATCGGGTTATAGAAAGGGTGAAAAGTGATGCAGAACATAGGTGGTGGGATACACTTTTTGGGTGGTCACCTACTGCTACAGGTATCCTGAACAAATTGTGTCATCCCATTGTTGTCCTTTTGATTTTAGTTTTGATTGGCTTTGCTTTATCAGCAATCTTGCTTATTATGAATTGGAGAATGATAAAACGATTAACAAAATTGACAGCTATAATTAATGCACACCACTTGGCCAATGTGCTTTATACTATAGACATCCCCAGGACTATAGACACAAAGCAATTATAAGATTGGAAGATTGTTTGTTTTAGTCACTTAGAGAACCTGATTTGAATTCTTAAAGATTGTTTTATTAGTTTAAAGAATTGTTTTAATATTATTTAATCAACTCATTGTTTATTGATTAGAAAATTGTTCCAATTAAAATTGTTCCAATTAAAATTGTTCCAGTTAATATTGATTCAGTTTATACTAATTATTGTTATTGTTTTACTATTTCCCTTATTCTCTTTTCCCCTTCTTTTTCTTTTCTTTCCCTTCTCTGGGATATGCTGCCAACACTAGACGAGTCCTGAAGACTTCACAACGACACTACAGAACCCTGCTGAAGATCTCTTGAGGGCAATCGTCAGTCACGGGGTGGTGTAAGAGGCAATCTGAAGACCCTCACTCATTTGCCTGCCAATTGCCATGAGAAGGAACTCCCTTCCCCACTGCAGTTCCGGCTTGGAGAAGGCAACAGCGCAGGTGCAGCCGCTGCACCATTACGTTCTGTTCCCAACGAGGCCCGGCAAGAACTTGGCAAGAAGTTGGCATGGACTTGGCGAAGACCCAGCGTGGACCCGGCACAGAGCAGCCCTCTGCAATTCCTGCTTCACTCTCCACCTTTAAGCTGAATGAACTGTTGGGGTGACTCTGGTGGTCTCTCACTGAAAACCCCTCATCTGCCTCGTTACCACCGTGACAGACGGAGATCAAGAACCCTCTCCCCAAGGACTGAGACCCCTACCACAGAGAGTGGTGGTGGGGGGAATGACATGACCTGTCCTTCTCCAGTAACTTCAATGGACTTATTCATCATTGTGTTTGTTCAGCCTGGATGATTTTCTGTAGATACACCTGTTCCCCCCATAGCAATTTCAATAGACTCTCATTGTTCTGCATGTTCCCCCCTTTTCCCTCTGTGGACTATAACTGGACCTCTGGGTTAGGTAGGACTTTGGAGACTCTCCCCAGCACAACAAGACGGATCCCCATCGTTCGGACCAGTGAGGACCTCGCCCGTGTTGGTAGCTATTCCCATCCCCCCTTTCTCTCTCTCTCTCTCTCCTTTTTATTTCTTTTCTGACCACACTATCGCATTTATTGTTTTTTTGGCCCTTAATAAAGGTGCATCTGTTGTAATTAAACTGACAGTCCCCTGCTGTTTGTCTTTTGCACTTTGGGATCGGCTAACGAACCATCACGACACCCCGCTATAAGCGGATCGTGACAGAAGGACAGCACGGAGACCCTTGGATATTTGGGACTTTGGAGGCCAAATCCCAGTTTTGGCCGTGGACACCTTGTGGAGAAGGGCAGATTTTTCCTCATGAAAGAAAAGCACCAAATCTAAGAGTTTGGGAAAAAGATCAGAGGTGGCCATTGTAGGAGAGGACAGCCAGAGCTGTCTCTCATGGCAGCTTCTGGCTCGGAAGAGCCCTTGGATATTTGGAATTTTGGAGGTAGATTCTCAGTATTGTCCATGGGCACCTGGACATGAAAGGGGTTTAACTCCACATGCAGTTCTGCAGCCAATCACAAACCCCCCAGATTTTCACAGCCAATCACAGAAACCTCAAATTTTTGCACCCACCCCATCAAATCCTCACATAAATCCCAAACATTTGCAGCCACCCCATCAACCTGCCCAGAGGGAGGAACCAAGAATTTCTACCTGGATATAATCTCGGGTTTCTGGAAGAACACCAGAACAGCCTTTTCACTGGATTCCCAGAGGAACAGCTGGGGTTTTCCACTGCCTCTTCAGAGGAAGACTACACCCTTCTACAGGATCACTGCTCCAACAGAACCACAGCTGACACTGCAGGAGGACTGCAGCCACCATTCCAATTAGACTGCTACCAATGCCCTGACCAAAAGGGTGTCAGGTCATATTCTGACTCTGCCAGTGTTTATTTTCTCTTTTTATTTTTTCCCCAAATAAAGAGCTGTTATTCCTGCTTCCATACCTTTGCCTGAAAACCCCGCATCATTTCAAATTTACAACAATTCGGAGGGAGGGTGTTTACAGTTTCCAGTTCAGCGGAGGCTCCTGCCTTCCTTAGCAGACACCTGTCTTCCCAAACCCAGACAGTTGCCATGGCAACCTCTGGCATCCCATTCCCAGGGTCATGGGATCCCAGAAACACAGAATTGGCTGAGCTGGGAGGGACCCATCGGGATCCTCGAGTCCAACTGCTGGCCCTGCACAGGACACCCCAACACTGCCAGCCTGGGCCTGGCAGCGCTGTCCAAACGCTGCTGGAGCTCAGAGAGCCCTGGAGCTGTGACCCTTCCCTGGGGAGCCTGGGCAGTGCCCCAGCAGCCTCTGGGCAAAAACCTTTCCCCGAGATCCAACCTCAGCCTGCCCCGACTCAGCTGCAGCCGCTCCCTGCACTTCTGTCCCTGGGCACCAGAGTGAAGAGGTTCCCTCAGCCCCAGCCAGGGACCCGCTCCCAAGGCTGCTGCCATGGCCACCAGGGCTGGCACCAGCTGCGATGCTCGGTTTCCATGGGCCGGGCTTCAGGAATGGGATTCCCCAATTTCCTGCTCCCGCTAAAACCGCGCTGCCGCTCGCTGCCCTCCTGCCTCCCATGGAAAGCACAAAAGGCAAAGATCCTGGGCTGGGATAAGAACAATTTACTGGCAACAGCAACGAGATAAAGAACAAACAGGAACAGAAACAATATTGACAACAGAAGGGATAAGAAAAACTATTTACAGGGAAAATTTCAACATCAGTGACTGTCCCTTCCCGGACATGTATTTCCTCCTGCCAGGAAAGGACACCCTTCTCCTAAGGGAGAGAGAGAGAGGGTCCCTTTCCTGCCCCTGGCAATGACCTGAGATAGTTGTCAATGTAATGACAGAGCCATGGCCAGACCCTCATGTTCTTCAATCCCACATCAGGTCATTGGCAGGGGCAGGAGAAGGTACAGGTGTCTTCCCAGCATGGATCACAGGGAACAGGGATCACCAGGGCTCTTCCCAATGTGGGTTCTTCAATGGGGGATGAAGCTGGAGCGGTGCACAAAGCTCCTCCGGCAGTTGGGGCACTCGCAGGGCTTCCCTCACTGGTGGCTCCGTTGGTGTTTGGTCAAGGCAGAGCTCCGGGTAAAGCTCTTCCCACACTGGGGACACTTGTAGGGCCTCTCCCCAGTGTGGATGCGCTGGTGGATGACAAGTTTGGAGCTGCAGCTGAAGCCCTTCCCACACTCCCCACACTCGTAGGCCCATTCCCCGGTGTGGATCATCTGGTGGCAGATCAGGGTGTTGCTCTGCCTGAAGCTCTTCCCACACTCCAAGCACTTGTAGGGCTTCTCCCCATGGTGAACCTGCTCATGGACTTCCAGCTCTGAGCTCTGGCTGGAGCTCTGTCCACCTTACTGGCACAGGGTGGGTCTTTTCTCCTCGGAGCACCCTGGGCTGGGTTTGCAGCCCCTCCTCCTGTGGGATCTCCAGGGCTTTTCCTCCCCGTTGGATTCCTGTGCCCTGGAGTTGCTCAAAATGGTCTCTTCCATGAGGTTCTGCCGTGGGGATTTGTCCTCCCTGCTCTCCATCCTCAGCTCCTTGTCTGGGAAGGACGGACAAGGAGAGGATGGGATTTGCCTTCGTGCCAGAGGGAAGGGGAAGGAGGACGGTGTCATCAGGGGGTTGTCCTGCAGCCGGGGGCCGTACTGGGCTGGGAGATGGAGCAGGAGAGAGGGGGAAAGGGGCACTGACTACCTCCTCACCTGCCTGGGTGACCCGGGGAATATTCCTCTTTCTTGCAGCCTCCCTCTCCATCCAGCCAAGCTTTGGGAATAAGAAGTCCTGGATTGGGGAAAACAATGTATGGGCACATTGGGTCAGGGGAGTCCTACTGCCCAAGTCCATCTCTAAAAGTCACCGGTCATCTGGTAACCATTAAAGCCTCGAAAACAGCAAGATTTAGACCCCCAAAATATATTAAAAACCAAGATTCAGCAAAACCCAAACCCTGAGTTTCCCCTTTCTGGCCTCTCCACTTTGGGCTCCTGGAGGCCCCCACCCTGTCTGGGTTGCTGCTGGCCAAGTTTGCATTGGTGCTCCCCCTCTCTGGGCTGCTGGGGCTCCTGGCAATGCCACAGGTTCCCCTTCTCTGGGCTCACCACTTTGGCATCACAGGCGTCCCAGGGGTCAGCACTGTCCGGGGTCCCTGTTTCAGGGTCCCGGGGTATCCATGGGTGCCCCCTGTCCATGCTCCCAACACCTCCAGGCTTCTGGAACAGCCCAGCTCTCGTATTGCCCGTCTGTGCTCCCCCCATTGCCGGTTTCCCTGCCAGCCCTGCCGGTACCGAGCGATCCCCACGCGGCTCCGGGCTGACAGCGCAGCCCCTGGGCCGGGCAGAGCCAGCCCCAGCACGGGGGGACCCTGCACCCTCCGCTCCCTGGGCAGCTGCACCCAGCCCCCAGGAAACAAACCCCCACGGCCCCTCCCCACCCACCTGGTTCAGGAAAAAATTTCCTCTGAGAGAGAAGTGGAAAAGAACCTGTTTATTCAACGAACAAAGCACTCCCCAGCACCAAAACAATTAACAACACCAGATGACAACAAAACTCTTTCACCCCTCTGAAGAGATGAACAAATCCAGAAAGTCTTTCCTGGGAGTGGTCGCCCGGGTCTGGACGCTGGGGATTGCTCTCCAGCACTGGGGATGGCTGCTGCAGATCACAAAATGCAGGCTCCTGGTGTTTCTTGGTGTTTCCCAGATCCCAGTCCGGAGCAGGTTGGATGGTATTCAGGAAGAGGAAAGGAAAAGCAACAGTCCAGGGAAAGAATTGGACTGCTTAGCTAACCTAACTAGGAAGCAAAGGCAAAAGCAGAAGCAAGCAAAGCAAGCAAGCAGGCAAAGCAAGCAAGCCAAGCAAGCAAGCAAGCAAAGCCAGCCAGGCAGCACTAGCCTTTTCTAGACAGCAGACCATGGGGGGAGGTGAGCCAGATGATAACAAGGCAAAACAAACCTTCACTTTCAGAGTCAGTTCTGAAAGCACAGAACATAATATCAAACGTAAACAGAACACACGATTGGAGATACAAACACCATAACATCACCCTGGGACATTCCACCCCTTATCTCCATATCGTTAACATCATGTAAAAACGTCATCAAGTAAAACCTTCCATCGTTCACTTACTCATACACATTTCCCTCTATTTCACTTACTCAAACCTTTGGCACTTACACATTTCCTTCTATTTCACTTGCTCAAATCTTTGACACTCACACATTTCCTTCTGTCTCATGTCTGCGTCTTTTCATGTACAGACACTGGCAGTAACATCCAGCAAACAGTGATATTTGCACATGAGTCTCACCCCACAATCAGATCTCCCTGAGGTACACATTGTGTTGCTCCATCTCTCTGCATTATCCACCATGTACAACCTGGTCCCTGAGCAAAGAAAATCCCACAAATGGGTTTGTCTGCACTTGAGGCAGAATTGGTCCACACTGTTTTGCCTAACAAACCTCTGACATGTGCCACTGGAACTTTATCTCCATTTACTATATTCAGGGACTCAGACTAGGTAGGACCTGCTCGATTGGTGGAACCTCGGCTGTTAACTAACCAGGTGGCCTTTGCTAAATGTTACTCCCAATTTGTGAAAGATCCCCCACCCAATGCTGTTAAGGTGGTTTTTAACAGTCCATTGTACCTCTTCACTTTGCCTGCAGCTGGTGCATGGTAGGGGATGCGGTACACCCACTCAATACCATGTTCCCTAGCCAGGTGTTGATAAGGCTGTTCTTGATATGAGTCCCATTGTCTGACTCAATCCTCTCAGGGGTACCATGACCCCAAAGGACCTGCTTTTCAAGGCCCAGGATGGTGTTGCGGGCTCTAGCATGAGACACAGGGTAGCTTTCCAACCATCCAGTGGTGGCTTCTACCATGGTGAGCACGTAGCTCTTGCCTTGGCATGTCTGGGGCAGTGTGACGTAGTCAATCTGCCAGGCCTCCCCACACTTGTACTTGGACCACCGCCCACCATACCACAGGGGCTTCACCCGCTTGGCCTGTTTGATGGTAGCACAGGTCTCAGTCATGGATCACCTGAGAAACACTGTCCATGGTTAGATCCACCCCTCAGTCTCATGCCCCCTTATAGGTGGCATCTCTACCCTGATGGCCTGAGGCATCATGGGCCCATGGTGCTAGGAACAACTCTCCCTTGTGTTCCAAATCAAGGTATATCTTGGATACCCCTATCTTTGCAGCCTGATCTACCTGCTGATTGTTTTGCTGCTCTTCATTAGCTCTACTTCTGGGTACATGGGCATCTATGTGGCAAACCTTCACAGGTAACTTCTCTACCCGGGTACTCATATCTTTCCACTCTTCAGCAGCCCAAATTGGTTTTCCTCTACGCTGCCAGTTAGCCTCTTTCCACCTCTCTAGCCACCCCCACAGAGCATTGGCTACCATCCATGAATCAGTGTAGAGGTAGAGTGTTGGCCACTTCTCCCTTTCTGCAATGTCTAGGGCCAGTTGAACGGCTTTGAGTTCAGCAAGCTGGCTTGATCCACCTTCTCCTTTAGTGGCCTCTGCAACCCATTGTGTGGGACTCCATACAGCTGCTTTCCACTTCTGATTAATCCCTACGATGTGACAAGAACCGTCAGTGAATAGAGCCTAACATGTTTCCTCTGCTGGCAGTTGGTTATATGGTAGAGCTTCTTCAGCCTATGTCACTGGTTCTTCTTCTTCATCTGTGACACCAAAACTTTCACCTTCAGGCCAATTCGTAATTACTTCCAGAATCCCAGGGCAATTCAGTTTACCAATATGGGTGCGTTGTGTGACGAGAGCAATCCACTTGCTCCATGTAGCTCTGGTTGCATGGTGGGTGGAGGGAACCTTTGCTTTGAACATCCAGCCCAGTACTGGTAGTCGGGGTGCCAGGAGGAGTTGTGCTTCTGTACCAATCACCTCTGAGGTGGCCTGGACTCCCTCGTAGGTGGTCAAGATTTCCTTCTCTGTTGGGGTGTAGTTGGCTTCAGACCCTCTGTAGCTCTGACTCCAAAATCCCAGTGGTTGGCCTGGAGTCACATCAAGCACATTCTGCCAAAGGCTTCAGGACAGACCATGGCGCCTGGCTGCAGAGTAGAGCACGTTCTTCACATCTGGTCCTGTCCTGACTGGGCCAAGAGCTACTGCATGAGCAATTTCCTGCTTTATCTGGGTGAAAGCTTTCTGCTGTACAGGCCCCAGTGGAAATCGTTTTTCTTGTGGGTGACCAGGTAGAGAGGGCTCACAATCTGGCTGTACTTGGGAATGTGCATTCTCCAAAAACCTGTAGCATCTCGGAAAGCTTCTGTTTCCTTCTTGCTGGTCAGTGGAGACATCACATTGATCTTGTTGATGACTGTTGGGGTGTGTTTTTAATTCCCCCCTATTATGGTTTCTTCCTCTCCCCCTCTTTATGTTACATGATCTGTCCCTCCTTCTCCTCCTCCTCCTTTCGCCTGTCAGTCTTCCCTTGCCCCATAACTTTCTGCTGAGTCATTCCCCTGACCCCACCCCGGGGCCTGTCTGTCACCCTGAGGCCTCTCCCTTCTATCCAGAACCTTCCAGCCAGGGCCTCAGGGGACAGGCTGATCCCCGGGGACCCCTCCTTCCCTCTCACCTTATTGGATCCCTCCCTTGATTGTCATTCCCTTCACCACTCCCCGGTTATTCCCCGTTGGCCCACGGTTGTTCCCTCCCCATGTCGACACCCCCTGTTATAATCCCTTGCTGGCTGTAACCCTCTGCCTTTTGGGGCATACCCTATTCATGCTAAGGTGGGTCTCCTCCACCACCAATAAACTTGGAGTTGTGGTACCCCCTTAAGGACGACTCCCACGTCTTTGTCCTCGTCACAGAGGGTCCCTCTCAGGTCTGGTGCAGCAGGACTCACAGGTCACACCCCTCGCCCACGGTGGCCATAGGGGGTGGCCTTCGTTGTCCAGTGTGCCTAACATCGGGCTAGCTGCTGACCACCGGAGGCACCGCGACAGATGACCTCAGTGGGAATCTGACCCCGTCCATCTTGACACTTTACTCCCAGGAATTGGATCTCTTGGGCAGGTCCCTTTGACTTTGCTCTTCTTGATGGCAAAGCTGGCTTCCAGCAGAATCGGAATGATCCTCTTTCCTTTCTCAAATACTTTTATTGCTGTGTTCCCCCACACAATGATGCCATCGATGTACTGCAGGTGCTCCGAAGCGTCACCCTTTTCCAGTGCAGCCTGGACCAGTCCATGGCAGATGGTGGGGCTGTGCTTCCACCCTGGGGCAGTCGGTTCCAGGTGTACTGCACGCCCCTGCAGGTAAAAGCAAACTGAGGCCTGCCTTTTGCTGCCAGAGGAATGGAGAAAAACACATTGGCAATGTCAATAGTGGCGTACCACTTTGCTGCCTTGGACTCCAGCTCATGCTGGAGTTCCAGCATGTCCAGCACAGCAGCGCTCAGCAGTGGAGTCACTTCATTCAAGTCCACAGTCAATGTCCATTGTCTGTCAGACAAGTGGGGCTCGCACAGGCCAAGTGTGGCTGTTGAAGGGTGAGTGGGCCTTACTGACCACCCCTTGGCTCTCCAGCTCACGGATCATTCTGTGGATGGGGATCACAGCACCTTGATTTGTCTGATATTGCCGGTCGTGCACTGTCAAAGTGGCAATTGGGACTTGTTGCTCTTCCACCCTCAGGAGTCCTACTGGAGATGGGTTTTCTGATAGTCCAGGCAAGGTGTTCAATTGCTGAATGTCCTCTGCCTCTACAGCAGCTATGCCAAAAGCCCACCTGAGTCCCTTTGGGTCTCTGTAACAGCCGTTCTGGAGGAAGTCTATGCCCAGAATACACGGGGCCTCTGGGCCGGTCACAATGGATGTTTCTGCCGCTCCTTCCCAGTCAGGCTCACCTCGGCTCCCACCAGGGCCAATTGCTGTGATCCCCCTGTCACCCCAGCAATGGAAACAGGTTCTGCCCCCACATGTCCTGATGGCATTAGGGTACACTGCACACCAGTATCAGCTAAGGCTTCATAGTTCTGTGGCTCTGATGTGCCAGGCCATCGGATCCACACCATCCAGAAGATCCGGTCTCCCCGTGCTTCTCCCTGGCTAGAGGCAGAGCCCCTCTAACCCTGGTTCTTATTTCTTTCCTGGTCATACATGGTAGAGGTACCTTCAAGGGGATCTGACAGATCATACCCGGGAGCTTGGTCATGTGAGGCTGAGGCTACCTTCCCTTTACTGGAATTCCCTTGGTTAGTGTTTCCCTCCTTGAGTGGATGTGACCACGCTGCCAGGACAGAAGTGGGTTTCCCATCCCACCTTCCTATGTCTTCCCCATGGTCACACAGAAAGAATCACAGGCCAGCCCGTGGGCTGTACCCTCTCTCTCTAGCTGGAGGATGTTGGGCTCTAACTTTGGGGCCTGTGACTGGCATGGGTGCTGCACTGATCTTCCTCACTGTCCTGGTTCAGGGCAAATTTGGGAAAGAACGTCCAAAGGGGTTCCTCTAGGAAACAGATTCAATCAGCCCCTCCCCCCAACCGATTTGGGAAAAAATACCCCTTCGGTGGAAAATGGAAAAAGCTCTTTATTAAGCAAGAAAACCTAAAGAATATTAAACAATAAAACTTCTTGCTGCTCCAAAAGAGATAAACTCAGAAAGTCCCCTCCCCGGGCTGCAGTTCGGCTCACTCAGTCTCTTATCGGTCCCTCCGGCACTGGAAATGCTGCGGCCCAGGCCGGGCCTGGTGGGCCACAGGTGTGAGCTGCCAGTGCTCTTCTGGGTGCTCAGTCCAGAGCAGGTTTGAGCAGGTCTGAAGAAAAGAAAAAGCCACAGTCCAGGGAACTTCTTTGCCTCAGCTAGCTAAAACTAACTAAAAGCAAAGGACAGCTCTGAGGGTAAGTGAGCCGAAGCAGGGTATTTTCCTGGCGGGTGGGTTTAGTCTCCGCAAGCTGGTGGCCAAGCTTGCAGAGACCACAGGGTACCCTCCTGATCCAAGGGGATCTTCACCATCACTCCCTTGGATCCTCACTCTTCCCCAAAAGGTTGGGGCATTCCCTGAGGGTAGTCTCCACTTATGAGGAGGATGTTTTCTAGTCTCCCTCTTACCCAAAGCTGGGCTCTCCCCCAAAGGCTGAGGTATCCCATGAGGGCTGAGAGAGTAGAAAAGACAAAAATAGGGCAGAAATTTTCCATCAAACAATGGCACGTTTATAAGAATAGTGGAGAATCTAATATTATGCAAGAAGCCCCTGACACCCATGCACCTTGTTGAAATTTAGCTGCATTGGGCTCCTCCCCTGTAAGTTCCCCTGTGGCTTCTGTGAAGCTCCCTGTACCCTCTGTCCCTCAGACTTCCCAAAACCCTACCCTATCCTCCCTTGGGGATTGTGTTGGCCACAGCACCCCAAGCACCCCGCTGGACACTGTTCAGACCTCTTGAGGGAACTGCAGTGCACTCGGCACTCCTTTCCAAGGTGGTGATGGCCACACCGCTTGGAACACCCTTTCCTGACTGGACCCCCCTTCTTCGGCCCCAAGTTTCCCGCCAGCCCCACCCCTTCCGCAGAGGCCCCTGCAGGAATCGCGTGTGGGGCCAGTGCCCTTTGTTGGAAGGTGGGGTTGGACCATCCCCCATTCCTTATTCCGGCTCCTCCTCTGGGGGGAGGATCGCCTATGGGGCCTCCCATCAGGGGACCCTCCTTCTTGGGAGATCACCCTCTTTTATGGAGGGACCTCCTTCGGAGGAAGGTGGAGCTGGAAACCCAGACCTGGAATCCTCCATTTTGTCTCTCCCTAGGATGGAGGCGCCCAGGTTCGTCCCCTTATTGACACCCCATAACACTTGTGGCAGTCGCCAAAGTAATCATATTTCTTCTTATCAACTGAATCAATTATGAATTCAATTTGCATTCAATTTTTGGAAGAATCTCCCCAAAGCCCTTGACCCTTCAAAGCCTTTGTGGAAACCGTTCAAGATCATTAACCTACAAGCTTCCACAGTTGAGATAAATGAAAAAAGGAACCAAAAAGAACAATTTAAAATATGTTTTAAGTATAGAAGAAAGAGACATGAGGCAAGTGTTTGCCCATCAAATTCAAAAATTTGTTTCACCTGTATAAAGAAAGATCACATAAGAAAAAACTGTCCAAAGTAAAAAAAACCCCTATTATCATCATAATGAAAAAAAAATAAACAATTGAATGAATATAAGGACAAAATTATTCAAGAGTGACTGCCCAAGTTCCCCGTCCATTTCCCTAATTCTACCCTACCAAATGTTCCTTTAAATTTCAATATTATTTTAAAGTTTTCACAGTACGCTTTGGAAAAAGAGTTCATTAATTTACCTTTAGACCTTCTTTAAACTTCATGATCTTTGTTGATTTTTGTTTAACCATTTTCCCACATTCCCAACTAAATTTCTTGACTAAAAAATTGTTCATTATATTCTTGATACTTTAAAATAATTTGCTTAAGAAGTTATATATTATAGAGAGAGGAATCATTCTGTCCAGTTAATACCCACAGTAGCATAAAATAAAATGAGCAAGACCACATCTCCATTTGCTGATCACATCCTACAGGAGGAGTGACCTCCAAAATCACTTTCAAACCCCAGAAAGCCAGAACCTGCAGATTCCTCGGTGATTCATGCTTCAAGCCCAGTCTTACTTCAAGATAATTCCACTGCAATTCCTCCTCCGGACCCTGATTCCATATATAATAACTTTGTACATTTTATATTAAGTTTCTTATGCGAAGAAGATCCTTACCCCATGCGTTATGGTCACGAGTAGTTCATTTTTTCCTGTTAATTTTTGAATTCTTTTCTTTTGCTGTAATAATTTGTCACATGCTAGAATCTGTTATATGATAGATTATGTATATGATATGTTATGTAATAGATTCATTAATTTGTTTTGAACCCCAGAACTCTCCTCCCTTTTGTAAAAAGACACAGGGAGATATTGTGGTGTGTTTTGCTTTGAATCCATGTTTGCCCCCTGTTCTCCTGCCTAATCCACTCCCTTTCCCAGTTGCAAATTTTCCCAAGCTCTTTCCTAACCTCCTCCCTTCCAAGTTGTCAATCCTCCCTATCCCTACCCCTTTCTCCGGAGAGTTCAGTGTCTGTCTTGCTGCCCTTGATACCCCACTCCTTACTTTGTATTATTCCCCTCCCCTGTTTTCCCTGATAGGCTCATAAGCTATTTGCCCCACCTTATATTCCTCCCTTACCATATCCTCACTGGTTCACTTTCCTACACCCGCCTCCTGAGTTGCTGTATAAAAACTTCTGTTCACCCCCGCCCCCCAGTCTTGCTGGGGAGCCCAGGAATAAATCCATCTTGTTCTACACCCAGACCCGTGTCATCGCTGTCTGTCCCTGCGCCAGAGCTGCCGATAACTGGGAATTGCAGAGCTCGCAGGGGGACAGTCACGCCTGTGCCACAGCCGTCCAGCACGCCCCGCACACGCGCGCTGCAACACTCCTGGTTAGGTGGAGAAGTCCGAGCTGAGCCCAAAGGTGCAGATGGAACAGCCGTGCACAGGAAGGCTCGGTGGGAAGGATGATCCAGGACCCGTAGGCCTGGCAGCCTGAGCTCGCTCCAGGGGAAGGCCTCGGAGCAGATCCTCCTGAGTGCCATCCCATGGCACGTGCAGGGAACCCGGGCATCTGCTGGAGGCTGGGAAAGCTCTGCAGAGGGACGGGGGCAGCTGGGGCCCCTGACGGGGTGTTGAGGGCTTCTGTGCTGGGGTTTGGGGGTGTTGGTGTTGGTGGGGTGTTGGGGAAGGAGTTGTCTGGAAGGTGAGCGGTTTAGGTTGGAATTTGAGTCACTTTGAAGGCAGCATCTCTGGTTTGGCACAGCTTTGGTTATGGAGGGCAGAAAGAATATTTGTGATTTTCCCTCTTCATGGTCCTGATTCTCCTGCTAGGAACGAGAGGGGAGAGCTGTACTTTACTGGACAATTCGATATCTCTACCAGGGGGAGCATTAGCCTTTTTTCCTTCAATTCATTTGTTTGGGCTACTTTTGTAACACTGAGTGGACTTTCATTTCTTGAGAGCTTTTATTCCTTAAGATAATTAGGATATTATCATCCCTTCATAGAAAACCATTTGCAAACCAAAGAATGGCCCTTGGCTTTGCCCTTGTTTTGTGTAGTCTTATGTTCTGTAAAGTGACCCTCAATGGATGAGGTTAAGGCAAATGAGTTGCTGCTTTGAGATGGGAAGCAAAATTCCAAATCTTCTCCTCCTCAGGCTATCCCAATTAATTTGGGAAGTTTGCAATGTTTTGGAACTACTTGAGTTGAGCAATGGAAAGTAAAGCTTTCCTGAACTGAGGATTCTTACTTGCCAGATTCTTCTGTGCCTTTGCTGCTAAGGTGTTTTTGTGCTGAAGGCAATAACTTCAATGAGAAAATAATTTCAGCATGGAGTAAGAGCTTCTGACAGAGACCAAGTGCTGCCAGCAGTTGCTCCAGGTGCTCCTGCCAACAGCCCCTGCAGGCAGGAGCACAGCCCCCCAGTGCACGTGGGTTTGGCTCCCTCTGGCACAGAAGCCCCCCAGGGGCACAGGTCTCTGGGGCAGAAGACAGGGCACCAGCGCTGCCAGGGCTCGGGGGGTGGCAGGTCTGCTTGGGCAGGGACTCTGCCTCACCTGCTGGTGTCAGCGCTCCCCGGGCCCCAGGGGTCAGAGCAGCATTCGTGCCCTGACCCACACATTCCTTGTGCTTGCCACACCTGCAGGTTTAGGATGGCCACCAGCTGGGACATGTCTCAAGGAGGCAGTGCCAGCTTCTGTGGAAGGCCCTGTGCACTTCCCAGCTGCGGGGGCTCCTGCTGCCCTGAGCCCGCAGAGCAGGGCAGCGTTTGCTGATGGTTTGAGCCGTTCCTAAAGACTCTGTCAGCCTGTCTTGGACACTTGGGGTGAGGGATTCCTTCTAACCTGGCCATCTTGGGTGGGCTGGAGGCGGCCATAGCGCAGGGGGCAGTGTGTGCAGGGGCCCTTTGTGACATGCTGCAGCATGGTCAGCATGGCATGGAACAGCGTGTCAAAGGTCCCTTTGTGACACGTGGTGACATAGGAGCTGGCGGTGACAAGGCCATTCCACAGTGCTCCAAGCACTTGACAGGACAGGACAGGACAGAGCAGTGCTGTGAGGAGCCCCCACACAGCGCACTCGTTTGTGTCTGACCTGGAGGCATCTCTCCTGCAAGTAGCCACAAATCCAGCCACTGACATGGAGCAGAGACCCCCAAGAGTGCCCAAGCTGGCCTGGGTGGAGGAAGAGGAAGAAGGCCCTGGAGCTGCCCCTGCACACGAGACTGAAGAAGTGGTGCCATTCAAGCAGCTACAGGAGGGTGAGTGGCAGAGCTGGGCTGCTGGGATGCAGGGTTGCTGGCTGCAGCCAGCTTGGCCCTGCCTCATCCCATCCCATCCCATCCCATCCCATCCCATCCCATCCCATCCCATCCCATCCCATCCCATCCCATCCCATCCCATCCCATCCCATCCCATCCCATCCCATCCCATCCCATCCCATCCCATCCCATCCCATCCCATCCCATCCCATCCCATCCCATCCCATCCCATCCCATCCCATCCCATCCCATCCCATCCCATCCCATCCCATCCCATCCCTTGGGGACATGCCCATGGACAGGATGGAATAGGGGCCGGGCAGACACCCCACAGCCGTGCTCCATGCCCTGGGGCGTCGCAGGGCTGTCCCTGCCTGGGCAGTGCAGGGCTGGGCTGTGTTCTCCGGCCTCTCCCGCAGCCCCTCAGCTCGGGCTGCGCTCGCTCTTTGCCAGGTGCAGCCGTGGAGCGCACACAAGAGCAGAAACGCACCCGTGGCCGCTTCCGCAGAACAGCGCAGGTACCTGCAGCCATCCCCACCTGGGCTGGGCCTGCTGGCACTGCTCAGCCAAGCACCATGCTTGGAGCATTCCGTGGAATATCCCTGGCTTCCTGCCCTTCTCCTACAGCTGGTGTGCAAATTCATGAAGAGGATCCGGGAGGAAGAGACCACCATGGGCACAGGGCCCAGAGCATATTCGCACATCTTCAAAACCCAGACCTGTGCTGCCCTGGCTGATATGCTGGTAGAGGAGGGCTTTTCCAATCCAAAGCAAGTAAGCAGCCTGTGGCCAGGGTTTGAGCCTCCCAGGAATTACTTGGCCTCCCAAGCCACGTCTGCTGCTCCCTGGAAGCCTTTGAGGCCATGGCAGTGTGGTGGCAAGGGAAGCACTTCTCTGGGGCAGCTGGGCACATTCCTCCCTCTGGCAGCTTTCCAAGTGTCCTCGTGCCTTCTCCAGGTGCCCGCCATGGTGAGGTACATCCACCAGTGGCTCGAGGCCAACCAGTTTGCTGAGCACAGGCTGAACAGGACCCTGCTGGATCTCACCGAAGAACGGCCCGCTGACGTAGTCATGACGCTCCTGCGTGTGGCCCCATTGTGTGACAGGTATGGGGCCCACCTGCCCAGAGGGCTCAGGGCTCCCCAGCCCATCAGCCTGTACAGCCTGTCCCAGGTGTCTGAGCAACAGAGAGTCCCAGGGCCCTCTGGCTGCTCCCTTTGCCAGCCCTGGCACGTCAGCCTCCGAGCCTGCTGCTCCCTCGCTGCCCCTCAGGGGCCCGTCCCTACAGGGCTGGGCTGCCTGAGTGCTACTGGTGAGGGGCAGTGGGCAGAGGCAGGGCTGGCAGCCAGCTCAGGTCCCCACTGCTGCCCAGGCCACGGTGCTGTGTCTCAGACCCCCCTGAGACAGAGCTCTGACCCACAGAGCTGCTTTGACCATATGGAAGAGCATCATGTGTTCGCCCAGGACTGCAGAGCCGGCCATGCTCGTACTCCTCGATGTGCTGGGCAGCTGGCCAGAGCACAGCACGTGCACCTCCGATGGGGACAAAACGGGTGTCTTTGTCCTGGCTGTGAGTTTCTGCAACTGGCCTTTGCTGCCCCAAGGCCACCTCTCCAGCAGCTCTCCATCATCCCTCCCTCACAGCGTCTCCCTGCCTCAGGCGCTGGGCTGAAACCTGGCCTCGGGGCAGCTTCAGGGCCACCAGGCCCGGTGCTCCCCTGTGGCTCTCCAGGCCTCTCCCTCCCGTTCTCGGGCCCTGCCACACGAACACCTCGGCACTGAGCGCTGTCTCGGGCTGCTCTGTCCTTTGCAGGCAACTGTGCTGATGTGGAAGATCCTCCAGCTGCCCTGTGTCCCACAGATGGTGACTGTGTATCTCCCCCACCTATTGGTGCATCTGCTCTTCCAAGTGCTCTTCAGCACTCTGGATGTGCCAGAGGAGGTCAATACCTTCTGGAAGAGATGCCAGCAGCAATATGGCCTTGACACCAGCCCCAACAGGTGCTCCATGCCAGTCCTCCTGTCCTTGCCACATCCCTGGGCAGGAGCCAGTGCTCCCAGCGTGACCCGGGCTTTGCTCTGCACACAGGTTTGCAGTGCAGACCCTGAAGTCCCTGCTCTGCCAAATGCAGCACGAGGATGTGGTGGTGGCAATGGAACGCAAGTGTGGCTGGGACAAGCTGCTGTGTGCTGACACCTACCACCATGCCGTGGGTCTGCTGGCCAAGTGAGACCCCCCTTCTCCCCGCTGCCTCTGACATTTGTGCTCTGTGCCTGGGGTGCCCCATACAGTGCCTGTGGTCACGGGCCAGAGGACCTTGTCACCCAGGGACAGCCAAGCAGACTGGAAAAGGCTGAGAAAGGAGGGTTCCCACAAGGAGCCACCTCCCAAATAGCCCAGGGGCCCTTGCAGGATGCTGGGGAAAGACCAGACCTCTGTGAGTCAGTCCTGGGAGAGGTTTGTCCCCCTGGCCCACAGTCTTGGTTACTTTGTCTCCTGCCAGGGAGATGTCCTGTGTCTCCATCCCCTTGTGCTCCCGGATCGCTCGCTACCTGCTCCGGCTGCTCAGCACACAGGAGCCATGCTGGGAGCTGCCCTCCCTGGCGTTCTTTGTGGAGGTGAGCCTGAAGGCCAGCACTGCCTCGCTCAGCTGCCTCCCAGCTCTCTGCCCTCTCGTAGCCACAGCTGCCTGGGACGGAGCCCGCGCCCTGTGCTGCTGCCTGGGCTCAGCCCTGTGCGGTTCTGGGCTCCTGCTGGCTGGTCCCCTGTCACTGCCCTGTGCCTTTCAGGTCCTCAAGTGCCTGGACATGAGTGAACGCGGTGCTGACAGAGTCCTGCAAATCTTGTCAAGGCACCTGCGGAGTGGGTGCAGAGAGAAGTGTCACCTGGTGCTCAGAGCCCTTCTTGATCTCATCAACAATCCCTTGATGGTGAGAAGGGGGCAAGGGCTGAGGCTGTGCTCGGGAATGCAGTCACTTGGGCTTGGCTGGGCTTTGGGCACTGGGCCAGCTGCTCCCAGCTCTCCTGCCTCCTGCTTCAGCTGCCCAAGTGCTTCAGAACAGCCCTTTGGCCTCTAGGCCCTGCGGCAGCAGGATGGCGTTTCACAAACTTGTGTTCCGCACAGAGCAAAAAAATGTGGAGCCTGACTGAAAGTCTTGTGGAGCTCCTCTGGGACGCAGATGGAGAGATAGTTAGCATGACAGCCATGCTCCTCAACTTTATCATCTTGGAAAAGGACATGCTGATACCCAGCTCTATCGCACTGCAGCTGGTTGAGGCTCTCCTGCCACTCCTTGACCACGTAAGGCTCACTGCCCCCAGCCATGGCCACTGGCTGCTGCCCGGACACTTTGTGCCCTGCGGATTTGCAGGCCTGCACCAAGCTGAGCTCTGTGCAGCCGATGCTGAGGTCTTTTTTTCTTCCCTTCATACAGGACAATAGCCAGGTGCAGCTGCTCTCCATAGTGCTCCTTGGAACATTGGTGACTCTTCCACAAGAAAAGGAAAAAGGGGCTCTGAAGACACACGTGCACCAGAGCCTGCTGCCACTCTTCTTCCACTGCCATGATGAGAATCAGCGAGTGGCACAGGTGAGGACTCGTGGGCTGCTGCTGTTCCCCTGGGAGGGGGCTGGGCTGCCTCCTGCCCTGGCACCTCCTGGGCTGCAGCCTCCTCCAGGCCCCGGCACAGGGACACAGGTCCTGCGCCCTGGGCTGTGGGGCCATCTCCACGTCTCTGCTGCTCTCCAGGCTTCTCAGGAAACGCTTCTGTGTGCGGCCGAGTTCCTGAAGAGGACGGAACTTGAAAAGCTGGTGAAGAACCAGGAGCTGTGGAAGTTCACTGAGTGGCTGGTAAGGAGGGCCGGGAAGCCGCAGCCCCAGCCTGGAGAAGCCCCCTGAGCGCGGTGCTCGGTGTGCAGGCTGGCAGCTGTGCCCCTGCCCGCTGCTGCAGCCCGAGGCCGTGCCGGCTCCTGCGGCCCGAGCCGGGTGCCGATGGAGCCCCGGCCCGGCGGGGCTGCGGGGCGGCACCGCGGCTCCCCGGGCAGCAGCCGGCCCTCTGCCCCCTCCAGAGCCCGGCGCCGGCGGCTGCTGGCCGCGCCTCAGGGCTGTGCGGGCAGGGGAGGCCGGGGCTGGCGCGGAGAGCGCCCGGCCCAGGGGCTGAGCCCGCGCCAACCCTTCCCTGCTGCCGCTCTCTGCAGCTGGCAGAGGACAGGAGCAGAGTGGCCGAGCACCTGCGCCGGGCCCTGCCCTACCTGCAGAACCTACAGCAGCCCCTGCGAGAGGCGGCCGTCAGGTTCATGGGTGAGCCAGGAGCCCGAGCTCCCTCCCCGCCCCGCCGCAGCTCGGCCCCAGCCCCGGCCGGTGCCGCGGAGCCCCGCCTGCCCTGGGCGCTGCTGCCGCCCTCTCCAGCCGTGCCCTGGGGCGGCAGCGAGCGGCGAGGGCCCGGCCCGAGCCCTGCCGGGCCAGGAGGCCGTGTGGGCACAGGGCTGGCAGCGCCGCTGGCAGGGAGCTGTGCCGCTGGGCCTGACAGGCTCTGTGTTCCCAGGGACGGCCGGGCAGTACCTGAGGGGGAGGACCAAAGAGCTCCAGCTCATCTCTGAGGGTGAGTGAGGGCAGCGGGCTGCCAGCGGGGGCTGGCGGGGGAGCTGGGAGCCCTGCCCCGGCTGCGGAGGGCTCTGCTCCCTGTGCGGACCAGGGCCGGCGTGGGCAGAGCACACAGAGGTTTCAGGGCACCTGGGGGATTCGTGCCCAGCAGCTTCGGGCTGATCCAGCTGGTCCCGGCTCCCTTCTGTCCATGGCCAGAGCTGGCTGGGATGGCCCTGGCACAGAGTCTCCTCGGGTCCCCTCAGATGTGGGAACTGACCATGGCTCTGTTCCTCTCTCTTTCAGCCCTTGAAGGCATGGCCAATGACATCAGTGTCGCCGTCGGAAGCCTGGCAATTCAAACATTGTACGTCCTCCAGGGAACAGAGAGAGCTCCATATTCCATCTTTGACAACCTGCATGATTGACTCTGCAGGGCATGGAGGAGACGGCCTCATCTATCTGGGCTCGGCTGGCTGCGCTGCTGGAGCTCTGCAGAGAGCTGATCCCAGAGGCTCTGTCTGCTGGGGCCACCTGAGACAGCAGGAATGTTTAATTTCTTCAAGATTGTTCTTTCCTTGGTTTTGTTTTTTTTTAGCATATAAATATAGGATGTGTTGTAATAGACAGACTCCCAGGATCTTTCTTTTGCTGCCCAGGCTTTGAAGGACCATGGGGAAGAGGGAGAAAAAGGTTCCTGGGCTCAGCAAGCTGCCCAGGCATGCAGGGTTTTAGGGAAAATGGCCCGAAGCCCCTTGGCCTTTGGTGGTTCTGCTGAAGCCTTTGTGCTGCTGACAGAGCAGATGGGCAGGGGCTGGAGCTGTGGGGATCTCTGTGAGACCGGTGCCTGGAGATGGCCACAAGCCCTGTCCCAGGCAGGAAGCGCCATCTGTGTCCTCCTGCCCGTGTGTTGCTGGCTGGATTGCTGAGGGCTCCCAGGTGCCTCTTGATGGGGCTCCTCTGGAGCTCCTGTGGGGCTGCGGCGCTGCTGCCGGGCAGGTTGGCCGGGCTGGGGGAGACCCTGAGGGGACGGGGCCACAAAAGGATGAGGGTCTGCGGAAGTCCTGACAGGACAAGGCAGTGGGAAGGCACTGGGGGGACGTGTGAGGGAGTGGGTAACGCTGGCTCAGGGAGGAAAGTGGGTTGGAGCCAAAGAGAGCACTCACCCCGATGTTCGTGTGGCAAACAGAGCACGTTTATTCTCAAGCCCTTCCTTCTAAGGGCCTTTGAAAAACCCAGTCTGGATGATTTCACTGGTTTCACAGCTTCAGGGTCTGCAGTGGGAGCCCGGCTGGGCTCTGCCCTGGGGCTATCCTGCAGGGACAGCTGCAAACAGGGAGCATTCCCTGCCACAAAGAGCCAAGCCAGGGCTGCAGGGCAGCTGCTCCAGCCCCGACTGCACTGCTGAGTGCTGTGCTCTGGGGCTGGGGCTCCCCGCACAGGGGACTGCACTGCTGTGCCAGAGGAGACAGAGAAGCTGCAGCTTCAGCCTAACCGAGGTGGGTGCGTGGGCTGGGAAGAGTGGGGAGGCTCAAGGGGATTCACAGAGCTCATCCTGCTGCAAGGATGAGGAAAAGGGAGTGGGAACTCAGCAGTGAGGAGAGCTGGGGGCTGGAGAGCAGCTCTGAATGACACTAAAATCCCACCAGACCTCTGAGACATTGCTGCTCCTCAGCCAGTGACAGGATGAGTCCCTAAGCCTGGGGCTCGGCCTTCCTCATGGTGAGGGGCACCAAGGAAGGCAACAGTGTGATGGAGACTGGAATGGGCTGGGAGCTCACTGATGGAAAATAGGGAGCAGTTGGAGAGTAAAAGGCAGGTGGGGGAGAAAACTGGTCAGAGAAGGGCTGAGCTACAGCTTGAGCAAGCTGCAAAATGTCATTTGGGGTCATCCCAGATTGATTTAATTTCAGAAGTTATTGAACAAGTTTATTTCTTGGGTGGTGCCATGTTTTCCCTTGGAGGTGTACACTCTGCAAACTTGAACTGTGTTGCTGAAATGCTCAAGCAAGTCTGTGCTGCAGGGCACCCCATTTCTCCTTTTGCTGATTGCAGCCCGGTGCTGAGCTCCAGCAGGGCCCTGGCAGGGCCCAGAGCAGCCTCAGAACCCACAGAGCCCGGCTGCAAGGAGAGAAACCAGAAACCACCCGTCAGCTGAAGGCTGCTGTCCCTTGTCCCAGCTGCCCACAGAGCCCAGGCCATGCTGGCTGTGCCCAGAGCTGTGCCCAGAGCTGCCCATCACTGCTGCCTTTGGGAGCAGAGCAGGAGGGCAGGACATTCCCAGCCTGCAGCCAGCCACGGCACATCCAGCCCTCAGCAGCTGCCCAGAGCAGGACGCTCCTGTGCTCGCTGCCATCTCCCCAAAGCTCTGACCCCACCATCCCCAGCAGACAGGACTCACCTCACGCCATCCTCCACTGGAAGAAAAGCTGGTCCCAAATGATGTCCTCAGCCTTCTCCAAGGGCACGGCCCATCCACGCTGCAGCTGCTCCCAAGAACTTCCCAATCCCAACTGGACCTTACATAGAACGCTTCCTCCAAAAAAACAAACATCAAATTATTGAAAATAGATCACAGACAAAAAGGGGAATAAGAAAAATTGTCAAAGAGCAGTGGGGTGTCAAAGAGCAGTGGGGTGTCAAAGAGCAGTGGGGTGTCAAAGAGCAGTGGGGTGGCAGGAGGGATGTCTAGAGATGAGAGGAAAGACTTGCACTGTCAAGGATCCAGAGGTTTTTGTGATTAAAAAAGTGCAAAGTAAAGATAAGGGAGATCCTCAAAATGATGGACTTTTAGGGGAAAAGAAATCTCACAGCAACAACTCAAGATAATATATGTCGCACTACAACACGAAATAACTCACACATTCACTCAAGATGCAAAAGAAGGAGAAGAGGAAGTTTTATTTCTGACCTTGCAATATATAGAATTCTAAAAGTGACAGTGGATTGGAGGGTGAAATTGCCACCTCTCAACCACACTGGTTAAACCAACAGTCTATCAATTTTCGCCTCCCACAAAGAAGAATGCAAAACAATCATTATTTACACGAACAGTGTGTGTGAACTCCAGTAGAAATATGTAAACATCAGAAGGCATAGAAAACTTATTTTAAAAGAATTTTAAAATTGTAAAAGAACAGGGCAACAAATATACTTTGAGAGCTTTCAAGGGTTGGTCTCCTGGCCAAATGTTCAATTATTTTTGGAACTTCAAAGTATTAATTGTATTAATTGATTGTAGTGACATAATACAAGTGGGTTTGTTGCCTTGCTAGGCTGGCAATGGGAGGTGACTTCCTGCCTGCTGTTTTTAATCTGACAGGACACAGGCAGAGGTGTCTGTCCCAGGGCTGTCCTCCGGTGTGCTTCACACACAAGCACCCCAGGAAGTTTTCTCTAGCAGTCAACAAGTCAGAAAAGCACCAGCACATTGGCTTTTGCCATTGCAATGGACATGGGTTCAGGTCTGAGCAGTTTTCCACGCAAGCTCTGTGCAACAGACCCTCACTCCTCCTGCAGAAGAATGAGTTGAATTAAACCCTGACATATGTACATGTAATGGCAATTTTGTTTATTAAACTCAAGCTGAATTCATGCAACACTGCTTTAGCAGAGCAGCTGATGTTCAATCACGTGTGAGGCTTGCAGCAGCACCTGTGTGACCCCACTGCTGTCTATGTGAACTGTTGCTCCCTTCACTGTCACAGCAAATGTGAGCTACCAATTGCAGGTGCCTTGAGCCACGTCCAGCCCTTGCAGCCTGCTCAGCTTTGCTCCTGCTGCACCCCCCCAGTACTGTTTATTTGCATTCAAAAGCCATGCACATCAGATTATGCACTAAAACATGCTTTGGCTCAACTAAGACCTATTTGAAAACCTAAGAGGAATGAGAAGGAGGTTCTTTCCAGTAGCACTTCACAGGCAGGGAAGGATAAGCTTTACTATCCTCTATCTAGGGTTCACAAAGGGGAGATTTTATCTGCCATCACCACAAACTGCTCCCAATGTTTATCTCTCTCCCCCATACAGCAAATGGCACAAATAGTAATATAGCTGTCAACAGACCAGCTGAATTAAAACAGAATTTCTTAAATTCTGTTCTTAATTTCTTAAATTCAGAGTCAGTTCTTAAATAATGGTAATTGAGGAGAAAAGAGTACCTCAAAGTTTGTACTCAGATTTTTCAGCATTCAGCTAGGAAAACATCTCTGAATATCCCCATTTTCTCTCAGGTTTTTCTCCCTTTACTCTGAAGGTCAAAGGTTTAATTTGTATGCTCGTCGCTCTCTTTCACTTTCCAACATATCCCTAATTGAAATTTGACACATATACCCATTAGCTGAATTTATTCTTTTTCCATGCTTCATTAACAATGCTCTTTGCTATATTACAACACTAATGCTCATCATAAAATGCTCTCCTATGCAATGTGGCTTGCAAAGGATGGTGATTGATGGTATCACAGGTAACATGGAACCTAGAAGGTATAACTTTAGGTGCTGAAATTGCAAGCTGTGGCGGGAATCTCAACAGCTATGGATAGATCCTGACTTTGCAAAGTCTATTAGAGGGTGTAAAATGTCAATAACTTCTCTGATGCTGCAGCATAAGCCCAGCCAAAGCAGAATCCACCCACACCAGTGTTCTCTGAACCCCAGTCTGCCACCATGAACTTCTGGCTGAACTAGATCGTAATCTACATTGTTCACCCAAAATGTTGAATATAATTTTTACTACTAAATTGTCTACAATTGGGTCTTGTAACTAGAGAATGAAACTCAAAACCATAAATGCAAATGAGCTTTTCACTTAAAACTGTAATTTCTTTTCTGATGTACTGTACCTCTTGTCCACAAAGTTCTGTCTTTTTTGGAAAATGACATTTTCCTACGGTGTATAAGTTTCATTGGGTTGTCATGGAAACTGGCTCTCTCTCTTTCTTTCTCTCTGTCTCCAAGTCTTTCACCTTGAGAGTAAAATGGTTGTCATTTACAGCACTTAATTTTGCAGGTTAAACTTTCTATGATCCCTCGGATAGCGATGAAATACCATCCCAGAGCTCGGGGAGAGGGGAAGAGGGGAGAGTTCTCATGTGTTTGTAAAGGGGCAGTCAAATCCTTGTGTGTCTTTTCCCCCCACTTGAGCAGCAGGAGCAGGGGGTGCAGCAGGCTGGCTGTGCCCCGGGCTCTGTGCTGTGCTCACACTGTGGCACACAGGCACTGGCTCCTCCTGCCTTGCTCCAGCCCGGGATGTGCTGGGCTGCACCTGCTCCAGGAGCTGCCCTTGGTGGCCTTCAGCAACCCACAAACTCTTGTAAGGCAGGGAGAAAGCATCTTCCCTGGAAACAAAACATGGTTTGGAATGATTTTCTGGATATTCAGTCCAGCCAAAGGATCCTACTAGAGGAAATGGGGGCTGGGAGAAGCTCAGGGCTTGTTCTTTAGTTCAAATCTTTAGAATTTCTCCTTGCCTAAGACTGGTTTGGCTTAGTCCCTATGCAAGGCTCATGTGTCACAAGCTGGATCCTGCAAGGAAAATATCCATAAGCCTGGGCACCAGCACTGAGTGGATGCTTTTGCAGTGGCTGCACTCAGGGGATCAGGAGCTAGAGACTGCACATGGGTGCCTTGCCATGGCCACACAATATAGCTGCTTAAGCAAATCCAGAACATGATGCCCTAAACCCAGGACCCAAAGCCATTCCCAGTCTGCCATCCATTAAGTAGATTCTTCACCCATATAATCTGAAATGTATGAAAGAAACATTTGTCTATATAGAAAGGGTCTGAAGGAAAACCGGAGGGCAGCAGCAAAAGACTTGCCCTTTTTTATGGCCAACCTGCAACAATAAAAATTGGCAATCCTCACTGAGCTTTTAGCCAGATGAGGCTGAGATGAGTTTGGGTAAATTTGGGATAATCATCTGAATCTCTGAATGTTGCCAGCATTACCTGAGGTTTACCCACCACTTGCTTTAACCCCTGCAAACCAATTAGCTAATGTGTTTGAATGCTTGAGGAATGATTTGTCAGGTGGAGTCATTATAGGAGCACATATTTAGCAGGGCAAAAAATGGATGCTAACAAGGAGGTTATTTAGCAAGTGAGTGCTTGAAAGCTAAAAGTAGTAGGAAAAAACATTCATTGGGTGTTTTCTTTCTCTTTTTTGCACTACCAATTTAACCTATGGGCGCCTTCTGTTCTTTGTTAAAATATTCAGGCCAGTTGAGGATTTTTTCAGCTTTTAATGAATAGTACTCCTCTGTGATGCATGATGTGAAAAGAAGGGGTTTGAAAAAAGCCTTGCAGGAGCACTACTTTGCACTTTTACCTGAAGAAGCACGTGATAGGTTTTCCAGCTGTTTCCTACAGATGTTGTACATATGCTTAAAGGTCAGTGTTCTTTTGAGAGCATTCATAGCCCCACTTACATTTAGATAACAAACAAACATCTCATGCCAAGAAAAAGTGTTTTAAATAAATAACATTACAAAAAAAAAAAATGTCTAATCAGAAGATGAGGAATGAAAATCAGACCCCTGAAAGAAAACCTGACTAATATTTTGGCTGCTCTCTCAGATTTAGAAAGCTGGGACTGGTTCCACAGGAAAAGACATTGGAGATGGCACATTAGGGGCAGGAGAAGCTGCACTGCCACATGGCTCTTGCTCCTCCAGCCAACCTGTCACTGACAAAATTACCTAAATTTGTTTCCCTGCCAAGGCTGAATGCCTGGCCCCACGCAGCCTTGAAAACAATCAGCCTTGTAAGCTACCATGAAATGGGAAAACAGTCACTCTCTCACAAGAATAATGAGACTTTGAGACATCAAATTTTAAGATTGCTATGATCTTGGGGGAGGGTGGGGTGGGAAAGGGGTGGAGAGGAGATGAAGAAAAAAATCAGATTTGGGTCATTATTGAATTTCTGAGAAACTCAGAATACAAAAGGTTCTTGATTCAGTGCTGGTTCCTTTAGGAGACAGAGATGAGAAATACAGCATAGTCTGTCTCTAATATGCTGTCTGCTCTGAGAATTACTACAGATGATTACAAGTTATAGGTTTTACTGTGGGATTTTTTTTTTATTATGAAATTTCTCCTCTAATTGATAACAGTGTCTTTTAAAACATAATCATGTAAAACTGAATAGTAAGACTTTCACATTTAGATGTTTGAGTTAACAACAAATAGTTCTTCAGGCTGGCCTCCAAATAACTTCCTAGCAAACTGGTGAGGAAGATTATAGTTTTAGTAGTCCCAGATTAATTACTGAAAACTAATTGCAACTCAAAGGAATTTCCCTTGGCATATTTGGTCTTCATATTCTGGTGCAACCTATGTAAACTTCCATCATGAAACTAAGTGCAGTTTTCCTTGAACCTCTGAGTCTGCCTGTGATCTCTGATCAGGTCACCTACAGACCTGCTCAGAAACAGCTTGTACAAAGACAAGCCTGAGCAAGTTAAATAGCCCCTTACCCACCTGGCAGTTTATGAGAGGTTTCATCAATGTATTTACTTCAGGTATTTATTCAAATACTAGGAGTACATTAGCAAGCTGTTGCAGTACTTAAAGGTATCTATCAGCTGCATATAAAGGAAGTCACATAATTACCATTTCTTTCTTTATGGTGTCTTATTACATGGAAGTAGTACAAATTGTCCTGAGTTCTGCTGCAGAATACAAATTCTTCTCAATATCCTGGTGAGTTAGTCAGAAATGTTTTATAATTCCAGTCTCTCAGTGTGCCCATTAAACAATTTTGGGAATGTTTTTTCTTCCCTAATGAAGATATCTAGTTCTCTTTAACGGCTCCTGCTCTTTAGATTAAGTACATTCATTTACTGCCCAAATTTGTCCACATATGCACAGGCTTGTCTGACTATCTAGGTTTTGCTTATAGCCTACTTTCTACAGGCTCAAGGTGACTTTGGATTTGTCCCTTCATCTTCCCCTGTCTCACACAGAGACTCAGGTTGTCCAGGCTTCTTGTCACTCATGAGGTGTCACTCTACTGTATTTGCAATACAGCTTTCCTTCCTGGATGTGTTGATACAGAAAAATGAGGCCATCCTCTTAGCTCAGATTCCTCAGAACTAGTAGGATATCAAGAAAGGAACAAATCTCTGTGTATTGCTCCAAGGGGGGCTAATTGACAACACTTCTGCATTTGAAATCTGGTGCTCCCTTAAATGAGGCTGTGTTGCTTTGTTTTGCCTTTCAAAACAACAACAACAACAAACCACAGGCAAGCTCCCCTCCCCAGATGAACAAGCTGCATTTGTGTATTAGTGGAGTTTTCTGCAGCGCCCCTTTCACTGAGTTGAAGGATGAAGGGATGGGAAGCAGTGGGTGCATCCTACCAGCCCAGAGAGATCACTCATGCTGCTGATCTGCTGCTGCCCCAGCAGGGCTCCATCCTTTGATAAAAGTGAATGGAAAGCCATTTCACACAATTACTATGAGCTGAAAAAGAAGGGATCTTAGACTGGGAGTGAAGTGATAAAATGTCTGAACCTTCTAGTAGTCATAAAGAAAAGCAGCTAAATGCAGTCAGCCAAGAGCATATAGTAAAAAGGACTCTGAATGTCATGCAAATGCCTGTGGTTTTGCAATGTACCTTACATGGAGAAGAATTCTTTCAGGTTTTAAGACAAGATAATTTAGGGAAAATGCTGTAAAGTTTCCTATTAACTTCTGACTTTAAAATACAAATTCAAAGGAACAGAGAGTATTCACTGGATAGAGTAAATCTTCATAGCTACTTCTGGGTCATCATTTCTCAGAGAAATCAAGCAAAAAAGGAAACTTGACTGAGCTTGGTGACACTGGTACCAGCTCTTTGGTACCCTGAAGCAAACCAGAGCTTCAGCCTGCCTGAAGAATGAATGCAGGTACTGGGGTAGCAGAGCTGCCTTTGCTGCACTGACCCTGAGCTTGCATCAGGGGAGAGGAAACTGAGTAGGCCATTCCTTCAGGCTACCTGCAGACCATATGAATCAGTCTCATTCACATGAAGCACAGTAAATATTGTGATAATTGCCAAAGTCACTGCGCTGATTTCTGCTGTTCCTCCATACTGAGCTGCAACATCCCAAGATGAAAGGATAAATGAATGGAGACATTAGCTATGCTCAAGCTATCAACCCCATGTACGGAGTGATTACATTTTCAATGAGAAGGCACTGCCATTTGCAAAATTACCTTGACTTGTATTTTAAAAATGCACTCTAGTGGCACAGTTGTAATTCTTGGTGGCTTTTCCTTCAAAAGCACTTCTCTGTGGGCATGGTGAGTTAATAAACCATAAAACAAAGGTTTAATTACAGGGAAAAAAAATAAAAGTTGGCTGTGATTGGGAGGCTTATATACCGAATGTGTTCATTTTGGTGTTGTCCATGTATTATTAATCCTAAAACTCTCTCCACCTTAATTCAGTTGTGTTTGTAGACATTGGCAGTGGTGCCCAGGCCACTGGGTTTACCTTCACTCCAAATCAAACCAAAATCCATTCCCAGTTTTGGTCACTGTAAATTGATGCTGGAGGCTCCCCTTCTCTTGTCAATGTTTTACCCATCACAGTAATACTGTGATCATGACTCTCTCCATCTGTAGATCGGGAAAAAGGAATATACCCATTGCAATTCCACAAATAACAGTAAATGTTCATTTTCCCTGAGTTTTTAGAATGCTTTTGGAAGTGCTTTGTTTACTGCCTTCAAAAACATTTTGAACGTGGCAAGAAGTGACTATCTTGGCAAGAATATTTCCAAGCCTCAAAGTTCTTGCTAAATACTCAGTGCAGGGATAAAACAATGACTCAAATGATCATTATTTGATTACCTCTAGCTCCATTTTTAGGGTTACACAGCAATTTAGCCAAAGTGTTCCCCTTCTGCTTAAGACAGTTAAGACACTTGCTTGGGGTGTTAGGCAAGTGACCTTCGGGAATCATCTGAGGATGAGGCAAGACACAAAAGCTAAGCCACAGCAGCAGGGAGCTGACAAGCCAGGACTGTACATGCTGAAAGAAGTTTGACTTATTAAAAGAAAAATGTAAGCTCCTTTCCTGTGACTTGTACTGCACAGACAGAGCCCTGTGATTACATGGTGTGCCAGTGTACCCTAATCTCCTCCAGCAAAAGGAAGCAGGTCAGCAGAACAAATGGCACCAAAGCAGTGTGCAGCCTCCTCAGCTGGAATTCCTCAGGTGACACCTGCAGATTGCTCAAGCTTTAGGCACAGAGAAGACAGGCTTTCACCACAATGTAAGGAAAGGTGGATCTGAGATAGTTGCCAACAAAATTCCAAGCAGCTACCTGCTAGTTTGCAGAATTTTAGTGACTGTGACATTCTTGACTATTGCTCACAAAAGAAAACAACTTACTCTATCTGTTTTCACTACCCATAGCCCCTAGGTATGGGCAAGGAAATGTAAGGGAATGGTTATGGAGCTATTTATTTGGTCTTCAATTCCAATGAAGTAACAAATATTTGACTTTTCTTACACTCCTGCTTTTAATACTCAAAGTAAATCACATATGTAATTTATAATAGACAAGGAGAAAGCCAGTGAATTTTCTTGTATTGAAGATATGACAGTTGAGAAACCACAGGAGTGCAAATATGGAGTGTTGACATGAAAGCAGGAAATAATATGAAGGCGCAAACTAGCAGATAGAGGAAAAACAGATTGCTCAATAGCTAAAAGGCAGCTAAGATATGATCACTTGAGTGGGAAAGGAGACTTTAATGATCTCTTAATTTAAAAAAAAAAAAGAATTTTCTTTATATGGCAAAAACTAGTAAGAAAAGGGGAAAACGAAATTTTAAGAGTTCTATTTAGACTTTTGTCACAACTTTCTTTTTATATATATATATGTATATATAATCCTCCTAATCCTCCTCCTCTAACTGATTATAGGCTAATTATAATAGCTAAAGATCCCTATCTCTGATAGCCTTGGGATAGGGAAATCACATTTAATTTGATCAATCTTCTATTAAGCAAATAGCCCAGCAGAAATGTTGGTGCTTTCTGGATGGCTCCTCCCACTAAAGGCAGAATATTAAATATTTTAGTGACTTTTGTTATGCTGAAAGAGTTAATGGTTGCTGTCAATTCGATCTTCATACAGAAGCAGAGTTCACTGAGGTTGATGAGCATGCTGGCTGCCTGTCAGTCATGCTAAAATAAATAAGGCCATTCTGCTCTTAGAATGGCTAGGACAGGTTAAAAAAGGAGCTCTTATCAAGGTATGAGACCTCTGCAGACAATGACTCGGGTTTGGGAGTGTTGGGTGCTCCCAGCCACTCGAGGAGAGCAGAGTCCATTTTTCTTGTCTGAGCTAGTTTCTGATGTAGGGGGCTGACAATCACACTTGTAAAAGGTGCAGCTGAGAGGTGTTTCTGAGTGCATTTCTGAGAAGTGGCACACACCCCTCGAGGCTGATGAGGAGTGGGCTGCAGTGGAGCACCAGCCAGGCCCTGAAGGCTGGAGCTGCACGGCACAGGGATACAGGGTTACTACTGCACTATGGATGTGCTCCTGACAGAGACCCTCTAAAACACTTTGAAAACAAGGAGGCATAAAGGGAGGCTATGTCTGAAATAATAATGAGAAGAAATATAAAGTGTAGGAAAAGTGAAAGTGTGTGAGCAGAGAAAACATGTGGGAATATCAGAGTAAAAGGAGACCAACCAGAACTTTCCTTTGGAAGCTGTCCCATCAGGATCACTTTATACCCTCCAATGGCAAAGTGAAGTCCAGCTGCTTAATTATCTCTTACAATCTGGATGCAAACCATTCCTAATCCTTTCCTATTTGATCTGTCACTTTTATTTCTTCTGTATTATTATTACCAAGACTTCAAACTCCTTGGCAGTGAAAGAAATATTTGCCACCACCCAGAAAGGCTTCCTTACCTTGCAGAATTAGTCCCTCTGTTAACTGCTAAGAGGCAGAAGGTTGCAGAAGTTAACCACTAATGCTTTCTCAGTCTGCTTAATCAGGAAAGGGTCATCTTACAGCTGAAATAAGATGACCTTCTCATTAAGGCAATAAATTTCAGACTCAGATTAAACTATTGATCCAGGCACAGATTTGTCACAGAGGGCAAATCAATTAAAATTTTTGTTACCCACCAGCAAATGAGATAATTATTTGTTCTCCAGACCTTTCTGTATTTGCCAATTAACCCATGTTTATTTAGCCTACAAACTCTTGAGGAGAATGCCTGTGCTTAGCCTGAGCACATCTATGATGCTGGGGCCTTTGTGCCATTCAAGATTAAACCATCGTTAATGTTTTTAGAATGTGCCAGACAGCAGCAGAATATTTGAGCAAAATTAATGTCCTCAGCTATTCCTCATTATATTTATAACAGCCGAAGAACAGAAATCAGGCTAATTACAGAGAAATGCAAATCAGAAATAAAGGTAATATTCTACTGATGACTCATGTCAGTGCTCTAGATTATAACTGCAACTATAATGGGCAGTACATGAAAAGAACAGAAACCAATTAATTTTTAATCTGTTTCATCTTAAATTGTTAAACTATTTCATAAAAGAAGATTTCATTATTGAATTAGAGCAGGAAAGGGATAATGACAAGATAAAACAAATACAGAGTCTCTAATTTGAGTTCAGTAATCTGACATCATCTGAGTAGCAAAAACATGGAAGAGTTTTTAAAAAGGATGTCACAAAATTACCGAGTTTAGTACAGAAGGCAAAATCTTTCACTGCAGAACCAGGTTCTTTGTCAAAGTTGAAAGAAGGTAAATTCTTCTAATCAAAGGTAAAAAAATCGATCTAATTTATTTTATCATTGACCTTGATAATTGAAAGGGAAACGGGTCACCTTCACTGAGTTTGTTCAGTGTTTAGTTTCAGACTATAAGCAAACTTATTCCTTTTAAAAAGGCAACTACTCCCAAATGTTGATGTAATAAAGTAGAAATTAATTAGCACATGCAAATGGAGATTATTTTTATTATAATGTACCACAGTTCCTAATTTATTATCCCAAAACATACAGCTATTTTAATATTAATTTTTGAAAATTCTGTGTCTTAATCACGTACAAGAAGTAGACTTGTATAAGAAAGCCTAAATAAAGATTAGTATTTACTTGAAATATGTTTCATACCAAATTAGGGGTACCCTATTTTTATTTGCCAAAGCTGTTAATAATTGTTACTCAAAACACACTATATAATATACTTTGGCTTTCCTGAAAGGTGGGGAGCAGCTTCAGCTTTCATGCTAAACCCACTGGAACAGGAGAAGCTGGCACTTTACTTGTTTAAATCTTTCTTAATCCACAGAGGTGGTAGCTTATTTACTCTATCAGCAAAATTGTATTCACAACACCTCAGTGTCACTCACCTGGGTAAAGTTCTCTCTGCTAGTAACTGGGAGCTGGAAGTTAGGTTTTATTCTTAAGATTGCATAATACTATTTTGACTTCCTACAATAAGGAGTTTCACACAAAGACCTCAAAGTCTCCGAGCAACCTTTAATGTAGATAAATACAACTATATCTATAAGGTAGAAACTCAGAGGGATTTGCTCAACACACAGGGAGAACTTGCCTGTGATCACATAAAATGTATTTTATCATTACGATGGCCAGCTGCAGTAGAGCACCTTTACAGGCTCTATAAACCAGGGAGGTTTTACTATTTCCTGAGACTGTAACTAAACATATTCCATTTTTTTTTCCTTCACACCCTGCATGCCAATTACAATACCCACACAGAATTCATTACATTTTCTTTAATTCTCCCATACAAGGGATCCCAAAGAAAAGCTATATCAAATCTGGTAGTATTGTGTCAAGGACCTGTGCAATTTTCTTGGTTAGACTGCTCAGGGAATTATCTTGGCTTGTGCTATAGAAATTTAGAATTATCCTCTACCTTTTTCAAAAATACTTTAAAATTATCTACCTACAGCCAACAGCTGCTTCCCAATGTGACTGCCAGTTTAAATGAAGAATCTCTTCAACAGCCTGCAGAACCCATTTCTGGTATCACTACATCCAGCTTTAGTGAAGCAAATGCAATAGTTTCAAGATCTATGTCTGTTCATCACTGAAGGCTCATGGAACAAGAACAGGGAAAGTACAATGCATTCTACCCCATGCACAACAGCAGTACCTATCCTATAAGGAACCTGGAGACCTGCTCCTTACTTCAATTTATAGTGTATTTTAGCTCTTCTTCTGTTACCTTTGAAAGAAAAGAAACTTTACAAGTCACAAACACCATCCTTTGAAAACCGAACGCCTCGTTCCTTCCAATGAGTCCTTCCCAAAACTCTGTAAAGTCCTTCCCTTCGGACACCACCTGATGGATGGTTGAGGACCTGGGAGCAGAGCACAGACTGCTGGTCCTGGCAGCCAGGGCTGGCCTGGAGCTGTCTGCAGCCTGTGTCTGCTCCAGCGGCACAGCTGGGAAGGAGGCAGCACTACCCTCACTTAGAGCTGGCAGAGTAACAAGTCACAGAGAGTAAAATTCCCCAAAAAGAAGCAGAAGCTTAGAAGGTTTTAATTCTGTTTTACTTTATTTCTACCAGAGTTTCACTCCTTTTGCATGATCCTTACTTTACTCTTTAGTTTAGCAAGGAGCTGGTGTGGCCAGCTGGGTTCTGTTCTCTTTGACAGGGACTCTGCTGACAACGGGGATCACCTCTGAGGGAGCCAATCCTTTCAGCATTCATCTGACTGGTATGACTTCTGAGTTCAAAATTACCCTGAGCTATGGCTTAAAATGTGGCTTTAAATGACCTAAATAATGTCACAGAAATTATTTGATCGCACTCATTAAGTAACAGTTGGAAATTACTGAGGAAGTAGAATTAATGAAAATAAGAAGCTGGCTCTTTTATTTATCACACAAGAGTGAGAAATAAATGTTTTAACTCTACACAGTTTTATAGATCACATAATATGGTGATCTATAAAAAGGGAAACAGAAAGACAGAATGCAGTCTGTTCACAAAACAGCTTTGTATGAAATACTAAAATTTTAATATTTCCAAAGATTTATCTTTTTATTTTCTGGGATAGTATGTAGGCTTCTCATCAGCTTCCCCAAGATTTCTTTTCAAATAAACAAAAATATTCCTGATGGTGAATAAAAATTTTCCTAAGTGACTTGAGAACACCAGCAAAAAAAGGTTGTACAACATCCAGACTCTTGTAATCAAAATGTGTAATGTTTTTTAACCTCTCTGTTTATGTTATGCATTCATTTAAGGAAATTGATATGAGCTCAAGAAATCCTTAGAAATTTACTATTCTTTGGTCCAGGTCAGCTTGTGTTTTTCTGAGTTTGAATTATATATGTACCTAATTTTAAAGCATACAGAAAGTCAAGAAAATACAAGAATGTGCTTTAAGAACAATGGGCAAAAAATACAAACAAATGCCAAAGATGAGGGCCACTGATTATCCTACTCTTATATTTAGCTGTAGAATTGAATACTGTGCTCTTTCTATTTAGGGCATTAAAAGTATATTTACAGATTGCTGCCAGATTTTTGTAAAGCATTGTTTCATCCAAGACTGGCTGTGTATCCCACTAAAGAGGAGCAGCAGATTTGCTTGCAATAGCACAGATGTATGGAAATGGGAAGCTGGAATAGGTGCACTGTGTTATGAAGGATTGCTCTTCTTTACACAAATCCCACTCTGAAGGAAAGGGTACAGATCAGCAAATCTGCAACTGGGACTTGCTGTGTTCCAGAAGACAGTGTCACTGCACATGGCTGGGACTGACTTCTACAACCCATTTGCAAATTAAAATCCCCTGCCAGACTTGTTGCTTCATTTAGAACTAAGTCTACAGGATTGCAATGTCAACACAATTCATGGAATTCTATAAAAATACATTAATTTATTACTGTCTCTTAATTACTTAACAAAAATCTCCAGGACATTTGCAAACATTTTATTTTAATAAAAATAACCTTTTACATGTAGAAAAACTGGAAAATGCAACAGGAGATGAATGGGGAAACATGACAACTTTTAGAAATGTTTGCATCAAGAATACATTTTTAATTGAAGAAATATGACTCATCCATAGCGGATGTATCTGCACAAATATTGATATATCTTTATCTATATATCATAGGAATTGCCTTGAGGCAAAATTATATAAATCATCATTTATGGAAAACCCTAGAAGAATTATTTCCTCTTATTTAAAATTCATCTCAAGAGCAAAGAAATGCCATAAGAAAATTGCCCAAGATTTTCTCTCCTGTACATATGCAAATATCCATACACTCATTTTTCTCCGTTTACTTGACATTTACTTTGTTCACATCCATGATATGGCCCTTCCTTCTCTGTTGGAGAGTGGGGACATGAAGCCCAACAAGTTAACAATTTATGTTCCTAATCTGTAGTTCTTGCATCTTTTTCCATTTATGACCAGTGTTTATATTTACATGGGAAGGAAATGGCCTGTAAAGCTCAGCAGAGTAGTAATAATCCTATATACTTCAAAACAATTGTTTTGGCTATTCTCTTCCTTTTGGACAAACAGAGGGAACACAAGCTCTGGGTGTGAGTCTCCTTTTGTAGAGTTTGGGTCTTCACTGCCAAACAATCATGGCCCTAGCTGAGAACCATCCAGAAAAGTCTTGGGAAATAAAAATTCTCAACTTTAGAAGGCAGCCTTAGACCCATAAGTGTTAAGAGTGCCCCAGCTTACTATTCTCTCCCCCAACACCAGCTTTCACTCCAGAGAGTTATTCAGTGCAAGTCTTGAAGGCAGCAAACAGGATACCAAAGTGTTGTGGGTCCAGGAAGTAAAAAGGAAATGCTGCCCCAAATCTATCTCATGTAATTTTGCACACTCATAAGCACCACACACCCCCCACAAATCCCTTCAAGTGGCTCATGATCCTCAAAACACTCTTGTTAGGAGAGGCAGACGTTCCAATACTTGATGAATTGGTATCTAAAACTCCAATTCTAACACCTACAAAGGTGTTTAGAACAAAATTTGAATTTCTATTTTAAGATAAGTGCAAATTTATGACACAGTAAAAGGCAGCAGTAGTGTCTTCAGAAGCAGTACATGTGGATTAGTATCCAGGATTTAAATGAGATTGCATGCTTATGCAACTTGAAGCAACTACAAAACTGTGATGGAAGCACAGCCTACATAGATAATGTGGCTTTGCCCTTCCCCTAGCTGCATCTTGTGTAAAAATTATCTGATGGCAGTGACAGTGGCAGTGGCTGTGTCCCTTACTAGACAGGTGCTGAGGGAAGGGGAGCACCTTTGTTTGCATGCAGACATGCACACACCCATCCAACCCAACACACCCTCAGCACTGGGCAGCACTGTCCCTCCAAAGCAGCACATTCATGCAGGGCTTCAAAAGGAGGAGAAAATTCCCACCATGCTTCCCTGTCCCCTTTTTCACTGTCTTTCACAGCACATGCAGGCAGAAGTCCCTGGTTAAAAGTATACTTTTTAGTATAGGTGTAAAAGTCCTTCCAAGAATTGTGATTTTTGGCTCACAGTTTAAAAGAAAATGGAGAGCAACTGAAGGGAAATAGGAGGTATATTGTGGATTGAAGCTGCATCAGACACATTTCACTACAGGAGCCTGGAGGCTATGCCAAAGCACCGGCAATGGAACTGAGAATTTTTTAGCGTGAGCTGTAGCAAAATACTCTTAAAAAAAAAAAAAAAAAAAAAAAGACCTGAAAGTGAATAGGTAGAGAACTGATGTAAAAATCTGATTCACTAAGGGCACAGGCTCAGAAGCAGCACTTTGGTTTATATTCCTGCTCCCAAAGAGCAGGGAGCATACCAACACAATGCTCGTAACTGAGCCCATAAAAAGGAATCCAGGAACTGTATGTTGTTAAGGAATTGCTTTAGCAAAACGGAGGAACTGACCAAAAGGCTTCCAGCTGTCAATGTGCCTTTTTCACTTGCAGGTTGGTCTCTCCAATGCCAGCAGATGAAAGGACATTCAGCTCCTGCTCTGAGCAGCATTTTCATTTCCTCTGGGTCTTGGGGAGCTCCTGCGATTGACCAGCGCCCTGTGCAGCCATGCCTCCTCATCTTTTGGCACCTCAGACACCCACAGGTCAGTGGATTATGGAATATTCTTTGAGACAAGTTGCTGGTTTTCTATCATACAGCAGCCATTTTTCTAGATGGTGGAGAGTGCAGCATTCCTTACCTCCCCTTTAGGGTCTGTGAAATGGGACTCAAAGAGTGATACTGTAGGCAAGGAGTAAAATGTATAGCATCTACGGCAGCCATCCCATAGTATTTTGCATCAGCACTTTACCAAAATTCCCTGGTATCTTTAGCATGATAGAGCAATAAACCCAGTGGTGTTTCAGAGACTTTAGGACTTTTGCCCCAGCAAAGTAGACCTCCACTGTGTCAGTTTTGCACAGCCTGGTTCTTAGTATTGGGAAGGGCTACAGAGGTGCGATTCTCCCATTTGGTAACATTTTTTTTTTTCTGAAATTATGTCAGAGTTACTTGAAATACAGTTGTACATTACCAAAAAACATGCCATCACTCCTTTTATTTTTCCTTTGGTATAGGAAAGGAAATACACTAACATTTCACAAAGAAGTCACTGGCTCTGAGCAGTGTCTCCCACCTTATTACAAAAGCCAGTATTTGCTAATCAGTGTTTGTTAACTCAAAGACAGATAAATGGTCAATTGGGAATTAACTTTTTCTGATAGAAGAAGCTAGTGCCAAACCAAAGGCTTTTGAGTTTCCTTATCATTAGAATCAGGGCTACCTCAGTTGCTATTTTGCTTGCAACCTTTATCACTATACTAGGCAGATCAAGATAGCCTGAACTCTGCAGAACTTAAAATCCAAGCCCAAATTCAAATATCACAGCTTCTGCCTGTCTCTGTTTCTTGTGAGTTTGAAGTCATCAACGTTTGAGATAATTTTCATGGCAGAGCCAAAATGAAGCCTCAGAGCTGGCCTTTGCAGGAAAGCAGAACAGATCTGGCTGGAGCCAGCACAGACTGGCAGAAGCGCTAAGGAGAGCCTGTCAAAGCTCACAGTGTGTGCTGGGGCAGATAAAGCAAACCCACTTGCATGAAAATGTGGGGAGGGAGGAAGACATAAGAAAAGGATTAAAAACTAAGCAGAAGTATATTTATACACATAAGAATAATGCTGGTGTGTGCAATGCGCATATGAAAGCTAAAAATTCTGTATTTAATCATTTTGTTAAAAGCTTTGGGGAGGTCAATTCAGGTCACAGAGCAGAGATATTGTGAGCACATAATGGAGAAGAAAAGCTCATAGGAAAGGGAAATGAGAAAGTCAAGTGAAAAGAGGGCATTTAACTTTTTGGGGAGGAATTCTTAAAAGAGATGGATAAGATAAGAGAACTAACGCAACCTGACTTCTTCATTTCTTATTAATGAGGAGCAAAAAGCATAATGAGGATATATGAGAGATTACAACAAACATATTGCAGAGGCACCTAGGAGAGAGAGAAAATCCCTGAATCACTTGCCAAGTAGATAAGGAAGCTTTGATATAAAAATAGCAATGACTATCAGCTACAGATTCTTAGTACCTTTGTTCCTTTACCAAAGAAAAGCCCATCAAGTGAGAGCTGCTATTTCCAGTTTCATGTCTGATAACAGATCTACCTCAAAACGAGACCTCAGGCACTGGGGCACAGCTCACTGTACAGGATTTTTCCAGTACTCCCAGACTTAATTTTAATACCCTACACTTTAACAGCTGCAGAATAAAATAAAAGCCTATCCAACTGTAAGTAAAAAATAAAAAAAAAAAAGGGGCAAAAAAACCCCCACAAAAACAACAAACTCAGGTCAAAAACTCTGCTTTTGACAATGTCCTTCAGCAATGGTCACATGCCAAAAGGAGTAATCCTGTGCTGGGGTGGCACTGCTTGGCAGAAGCAGAGGGCAGAGCAGGACTGCTCTGACAGCCTGGGACACCCAGAGCTTCATCCCAGCTCCCGGAGAAGCCCAGCAAAGAGCAAGAGAGAAACTGCTGGCAGAAAAGAGAGAAGCCTTGGAGGAATTTGCAGTAGCAGCAGACTGTCCCAGGGCACTCATCTGACCTCCAGCTTTGGATCTATTTAGCTGTGCCAGCCTGTCCCCTGCAGGAATCCATGGCTGACCAAGGGGAGGTGGCACAGGTGCCCCAGCAGCCCTGTGGTGTCTCTGACCTCTCTGGCAGCCCCCACTGCAGAACTGAATTGTCCTCACGGTGCTGTCACGGCAAAATGCGCGGGAATCGTGTGTGGAACTGCTCCTGCAGCCACGGTGCCCTGGCAGAGTCAGCGAGGAGCTTCTGCTGGGCCCCACACAGCGCTGGGCCCTGGGATCCCAGGAACACGGGATGGCCCTGCCTTGGCCACTGTCAGAGCCTGCCCGGGAATGGAACAGCACGGGCAGGGATTGGCTCTGTGCTCATGGCAGCATTCCCAGTCAAACCAGTCACACCAGTTCAAACCAGATCAAACCAGTACAAACCAGTTCAAACCAGTCCAGACCAGTCCAAACCAGTTCAAACCAGTTCAAACCAGTTCAAACCAGTTCAAACCAGTCCAGACCGGTTCAAACCAGTCCAAACCAGTCCAAACAAGTTCAAACTAGTCCAGACCGGTTCAAACCAGTTCAGACCAGTCCAAACCGGTCCAAACCAGTTCAAACCAGTTCAGACAAGCCCAAACCAGTTCAAACCAGTTCTAACCAGTCCAGACCAGTCCAAACCAGTCCAGACCGGGTCAAACCAGTTCAAACCAGTCCAAACCGGTTCAAACCATTTCAAACCAGTTCAAACCAGTTCAAACCAGTTCAAACCAGTCCAAACCAGTTCAAACCAGTTCAAACCAGTCCAAACCGGTTCAAACCAGTTCAAACCAGTTCAAACAAGTCCAAACCAGTCCAAACCAGTCCAAACCGGTTCAAACCAGTTCAAACCAGTTCAAACAAGTCCAAACCAGTCCAGACCGGTTCAAACCAGTTCAAACCAGTTCAAACCAGTTCAAACCAGTCCAGACCAGTCCAGACCAGTCCAGACCAGTCCAAACCAGTTCAAACCAGTTCAAACCAGTCCAGACCAGTCCAGACCAGTCCAAACCAGTTCAAACCAGTTCAAACCGGTTCAAACCAGTTCAAACCAGTTCAAACAAGTCCAAACCAGTCCAAACCGGTTCAAACCAGTTCAAACAAGTCCAAACCAGTCCAGACCGGTTCAAACCAGTTCAAACCAGTCCAAACCAGTTCAAACAAGTCCAAACCAGTTCAAACCAGTTCAAACCAGTCAAACCAGTTCAAACCAGTTCAAACCAGTCCAGACCAGTCCAAACCAGTTCAAACCAGTCCAAACCGGTTCAAACCAGTCCAAACCGGTTCAAGCCAGTTCAAACCAGTCCAGACCGGTTCAAACCAGTCCAAACCAGTTCAAACCAGTTCAAACCAGTTCAAACCAGTCCAGACCGGTTCAAACCAGTTCAGACCAGTCCAGACCAGTTCAAACCAGTTCAAACCAGTCAAACCAGTTCAAACCAGTCCAAACCAGTTCAAACCAGTCCAAACCAGTCCAAACCAGTCCAAACCAGTTCAAACCAGTTCAAACCAGTTCAAACCAGTCCAGACCAGTCCAAACCAGTTCAAACCAGTCCAAACCGGTTCAAACCAGGCCAAACCAGTCCAAACCGGTTCAAACCAGTCCAAACCAGTTCAAACCAGTTCAAACCAGTTCAAACCAGTTCAAACCAGTCCAGACCAGTCCAAACCAGTTCAAACCAGTCCAAATCGGTTCAAACCAGTCCAAACCGGTTCAAACCAGTTCAGACCAGTCCAGACCAGTTTAAACCAGTTCAAACCAGTCAAACCAGTTCAAACCAGTCCAAACCAGTCCAGACCGGTTCAAACCAGTCCAAACCAGTTCAAACCAGTTCAAACCAGTTCAAACCAGTCCAGACCGGTTCAAACCAGTTCAAACCAGTCCAAACCAGTCCAAACCAGTCCAGACCAGTCCAGACCGGTTCAAACCAGTTAAAACCAGTCCAGACCAGTTCAAACCGGTTCAAACCAGTTCAAACAAGTCCAGACCGGTTCAAACCAGTTCAAACCAGTCCAGACCAGTTCAAACCACTCCAAACCAGTCCAAACCAGTCCAAACCAGTCCAAACCAATTCAAACCAGTTCAAACCAGCCCAGACCGGTTCAAACCAGTCCAAACCAGTTCAAACCAGTCCAAACCGGTTCAAACCAGTCCAAACCAGTTCAAACCAGTTCAAACCAGTTCAAACCACTCCAAACCGGTTCAAACCAGTCCAAACCAGTCCAAACCAGTCCAGACCGGTTCAAACCAGTACAACCAGTCCAAACCAGTTCAAACCAGTTCAAACCAGTTCAAACCACTCCAAACCGGTTCAAACCAGTCCAAACCAGTCCAAACCAGTCCAAACCAGTTCAAACCAGTCCAAACCAGTCCAAACCAGTTCAAACCAGTCCAGACCGGTTCAAACAAGTTCAAACCAGTCCAAACCAGTTCAAACCAGTCCAGACCAGTTCAAACCAGTTCAAACCGGTTCAAACCAGTCCAGACCGGTTCAAACCAGTTCAGACCAGTCCAAACTAGTCCAAACCAGTCCAAACCAGTCCAAACCAGTCCAGACCGGTTCAAACCAGTTCAGACCAGTTGGGGAATTTGGGGATTTGGGATTTTGGGAATTTCGGGATTTGGGAATTTGGACATTTGGGGATTTGGGATCAGGAATTTTGGGATTTGGGAATTTTGTATTTTGGGAATGGGATTTTGAGATTCGGGAATTTTTGGGGAATTTGGGGTTTGGGGGATTTGGGATCAAGAATTTTGGGATTTGGGACTTTGGGAATTTTGCGATCTGGGATCAGGAATTTTGGGAATTTGGGGATTGGGGGTTTTGGGAATTTGAGGATTTGGGGATTTAGCATCGGGAATTTTGGGGATTTTGGAATTTAGGATCTGGAATTTGGGGTTTATGATCAGGAGTTTGGCCTGGGCATTTGGGGTCAAGAATTTGGGGATATGGGATCGGGAATTTGGGATGGGAATTTTTGGATTTTGGATCAGGAATTTGGGATTTAGGATCAGGAATGTTGGGGATTTGGGGATTTGGGATTTTGGTGGTTTGGGATCGGGAATTTGGGGATTTAGGAGCGGGAGTTTTGGGATTTTGGTGATTTAGGATCAGAATTTTGAGGATTTGGAATAGGAATTTTGGGATTTTGGGAATTTTGGGACGGGAAATTTGGGATTTTGGGGTTCCCACCTCCAGGGGCTCCAAGGCCCGGGAATGTGGGAATGGGGATGGATTTGGGATCAGGAATTTCGGGATTTTGGGAATTTTGGGGCGGGAATTTTGGGATTTAGGATCGGGAATTTTGGGATTTTGAGGATTTGGGGATTTAGGATCGGGAATTTGGGGTTTAGAATCAGGAATTTGGGGATTTAGGATTGGGAATTTGGAGATTTGGGATTTTGGTGGTTTATGATTGGAAATTTCGGGATTTAGGAGCGGGAATTTTGGGATTTTGGTGATTTAGGATCAGAATTTTGAGGATTTAGAATGGGAATTTTGGGATTTTGGGAATTTAGGATCAGAATTTTGGGGGTTTGGGATTGATTTTTGGGAATTTTGGGATGGAATTTCGGGATTTTGGGGTTCCCACCTCCAGGGGCTCCCCGTTCCTGAGCTCCAGCTCCCTCTGGAAGTGCTCCAGGGCCCGGGAATGCGGGAACAGGGATGGATTTGGGATTGGGAATTTGTGGATTTTGGGAATTTGGGGATTTGGGATCAGGAATTTTGGGAATTTGGGGTCAGGAATTTGGGATTTAGAATCGTGAATTTTGGGAATTTGGGGATTTGGGAGCGGGAATTTAGGATTTTGGGGATTTAGCATCAGAATTTTGGGGATTTAGAATGGGAATTTCGGGATTTTGGGAATTTTGGGATGGGAAATTTGGGAATTTGGGGTTCCCACCTCCAGGGGCTCCAAGGCCCGGGAATGAGGGAATGGGGATGGATTTGGGATCACGATTTTGAGATTTTGGGAATTTGGGATGGAATTTGGGGAATTTTGGGTCAGTAATTTGGGGATTTAGAATCGGGAATTTTGAGTTTAGGACCAGGAATTTTGGGAATTTGGGGATTTAGGATCAGGAATTTGGGGATTTAGGAGCAGGAAGTTTGGGGTTTTGGTGATTTAGGATCAGAATTTTGAGGATTTGGAATGGGAATTTTGGGATTTTGGGAATTTTGGGGTGGGAAATTTGGGAATTTGGGGTTCCGACCTCCAAGGGCTCCAAGGCCCGGGAATGTGGGAACGGGATGGATTTGGGATCACGATTTTGGGATTTTGGGAATTTGGGATCGGGAATTTTGGGATTTGGGAATTTTGGGAATTTTGGATCAGGAATTTGGGGATTTAGGGTCGAGAATTTTGGGGATTTGGGGATTTGGGATTTTGGATGCGATTTTGGTTGGTATTTTGGGATCAGGAGTTTGGGGAATTAATGATCCGGAATTTCGGGATTTTGGGATTTTGGGATGGAATTTTGGGAATTTGGAATGGGAAATTTGGGATTTCGGGTTTGGGGTTTGGGATGAGGATTTTGGGGATTTGGGATCGGGAATTTTGGGATTTAGGATCAGGAATTTGGGATTTGGGTTCAGGAGTTTCGGGATTTGGGATGGGAATTTGGGGATTTGCGGATTTGGGATCAGAATTTTGGGAATGTTGGGATTTGGGATGGGCAATGCCGGGAGGAGGCGGCTCCGCATCTGCAGCAGCTCCCGGGAGGGCACCTGCCCTGGAAAAGAGGGAATTCCGGGAATTGGGATCGGAATTCTGGGATTTGGGGTCAAAATTTGGGGATTTGGGGTCAAAATTTGGGGATTTGGGAGCGAAATTTGAGGATTTGAGGTCAAAATTCCCAGATTTGGGAGCGAAATTTTGGGTTTTTTGATCCGAATTCATGGATTTGGGATTGGAGATTTGGGAATTTGGGATCTGGAATTTTGGGAATTTTGGGAATTTGGGATGAGAATTCTGGGATTTGGGACCAAAATTCCCAGATTTGGGAGCAAAATTTGGATATATAGGATATGGAATTTTGGGAATTTTGGGATTTGGGAGCAAAATTTGTGGATTTGCGGTTGAAAATTCCTGGATTTGGGATTGAAATTCCCAGATTTGGGAGCGAAATTTTGGGGGTTTTCGATCAGAATTCCGGGATTTGGGATCGAAGTTCTGGGATTTAGGATCTGGAATTTTGGGATAGGAATTCTGGGATTTGGGAGCAGAATTCCCGGATTTGGGAGCAGAATTCCTGGATTTGGGAGCAAAATTCCCGAATTTGGGATTGAAAAATCTGTGATTTGGGATTGGGGATTTGAGATCGAAATTCTGGGAATTGGGATATGGAATTTTGGGATTTGGGATGGGAATTCTGGGATTTGGGAACGAAATTTCAGGATATGGGAGCGAAATTTGAGGATTTGGGGTCAAAATTTGGGGATTTGGGAGCGAAATTTTGGGGGGTTTTGATCAGAATTCCAGGGCTTGCAATCCAAATTCCAAAATCAGGAAAATTGGGAATTCCGGGATTTGGGATTGAAAGTCCCGGATTTGGGGTCAAAATTTCGGGATTTGGGATCAGAATTCCCGAATTTGGGGTTGAAAATTCTGTGATTTGGGATTGGGGATTTGAGATCAAAATTCCGGGATTTGGGATCTGGAATTTGGGGATTTGGGAGCAGAATTTGGGAATTTGGGATCAGAATTCCTGGATTTGGGATCAGAATTCCCGGATTTCAGATCAGAATTCTGGGATTTGGGATCGAAATTCTGGGATTTGGGAATTTTGGGATTGGGGAATTTGGTCTCCGCATCCACAGCAGTTCCCGGGACGGCACCTGGCCTGGAAAATCGGGAATTACAGCGGGAAAAAAGGAATTCCAGGATTTAGGACCAAAAAATCCCAAAATTTTCCCCAGAATTCCCAAAAATCCCCTGTATTGGCACCTTCCAGCTGGGTCTCCACGATGTCCAGGCTGCTCTGGAACGCCACCGAAAAAAACCCAAAAAATTCCCAAAAAACTTCCCAAAATTCCCAAAAATTCCCTAAAACCTCCCAAAAAATTTCCTAAAACTCCTAAAATCCCCCAAAAATTCCCAAAACCTCTGCAAAAATCCCCCAAACTCCCAAAAAGTGCCCTAAAAAATCCAAAAATCCCAAAAAATTTTAAAAAATCCCCACATTTTCCCAAAACCCCCTAAAAAATCAAAAATATTCCCTAAAAATCCCTAAGAAATAATTTTTAAAAAGCCAAAAAAATCCCCCGAAACTCCCTCAAAACCCCCCAAAAACTCCTAAAGGATTCCCAAAATTCCCAAGTTTTCCCAAAAATTCCCAAAAATCCCTGAAAAATTCCCAAAAATCCCAAAAAATTCCCAAAAATCCCCGAAAAAATCCCAAAATTCCCCTGGATCGGCACCTTCCAGCTGCGTCTCCACCATGTCCGGGCTGCTCTGGAACGCCACCAAAAAAAACCCAAAAATTCCCAAAAAACTTCCCGAAAACACCCAGAAACTTCCCAGAATTCCCAAAAATCCCAAAAATTCCCCTCAATGGGCACCTTCCAGCTGTGTCTCCACGATGTCCAGGCTGCTCTGGAACGCCACCCAAAATAACCCCAAAAATTCCCAAAAACTTCCCAAAATTCTCAAAAATTCCTGAAAAATCCCCGAAAAAATCCCAAAAAAATTCCCAAAATTCCAGAAGCGTCTGAACACTCAAAAAACACTCGGAAAAATTGGAAAAAATCAGAAAAAAAATCGAAAAAATCACCAAAAAATCACAAAAAATTGCCAAAAAAACCCCAAAAATTCCCGAAAAAATTCCCAAAAATTCCTGAAAATTCTCGGATTTCCTGACCTGTCCCATGGCGGCCTCGGCCTCTGCCAGGAGCCGCTGGGGCCGGAGGCTCCGCAGGAAATCCGGGAATTCCCTCCCAAAATACCAAAATTCTGGGAAAATCCCAAGAAAATCCAAAAAAATCCCCAAAAAATTCCTGAAAAATTCCCAAAATTTTCCCCAAAATTCCCAAATTCCCCTGGCTCGGCACCTTCCAGCTGCGTCTCCACGATGTCCAGGCTGTTCTGGAACGCCGCCAGTGCCCGGCGCAGCGCCCAATCCCCCGAAATTCCCGAATTTCCTGAGGGTCCCTCGGCTCCCTCGGGGCTTTCCGGGAATTCCGGGAATTCCGGGAATTCGGGGAATTCCGGGATTGGGGATGCGGGCGGTGCCTCGGCCATGAGCAGGAAGGTGCGGCCGATGGTGGCCCACGCGCGCTGCTGCTCCACCGCCGAGCCCAGACGGAGAGCGCCCTGCAGGTGCTGCTGCTGGTGCTGCGAAATGGGGAGAAAAACCAGGAATTTGGTAAAAATGGGGAACATGGGGAAAATTGGGGGGAAATGGGGAAAAAACAGGAGAAAATTGGGAGAAATTTGGAAAAAATTCGAAGAAAATTGAGAAAAATTGGGAGGAAATAGAGACAAAATTGGGAGAGAATTTGGGGGAATTGGGGAAAATTTGGGGGAAATTGTGAAAAAAATGGGAGAAATCAGGACAAAATTGGGAAAAATGGGAGAAATTGGGGGAAAATTGGGGGAAATTGGGAAAAATTTGGAGAGAATTGGGGAAAAATGGAGAAATATTGAGTCCCGAACCGAGTGTGGCACAAAAAATGGGGGAAAAAAGGGGAAATTGGGAAAATCGGTTCGCCCTCAAATCCAGGGCCTCAGGGAACCTCTCCAACATTCCCAAAATTCCCAAAAATTCCCAAAATTCCCATTTTTCTCACCTGCAGAGCCTCAGGGAAGCGCTGCAGCTCAGCCGGGTGCTCCCGATTTTCCCATTTTCCTGATTTCCTCCTTCCAAAACTTCTCCAAATCCCTCTAAAATCCCTCCAACATTCCAAAAATTCCCAAAAACTTCTCCCAACATTCCCAAAAATTCCCAAAATTCCCGTTTTTCTCACCTGCAGAGCCTCAGGGAATTGCTGCAGCTCGACCGGGCGCTCCCGATTTTCCCATTTTCCCAATTTCCTCCTTCCAAAACTCCTCCAAACCTCCCCAAATCCCTCAAAATCCCCTTCAACATTCCCAAAATTCCAAAAAACTTCTTCCAACATTCCCAAAATGTCCAAAAATTCCCAAAATTCCCGTTTTTCTCACCTGCAGAGCCTCAGGGAAGTGCTGCAGCTCAAGACTGGGTGCGCCAAATTTTCCTGTTTTTCCGATTTTCCTTCACCAAATCCCCTCCAAACCCCCTCTAACATTCCCAAAATTCGCAAAACTCCCCAAAATTCCCAAAAATCTCTCTGAATATTCCCAAAAATTCCCAAAATTCCCATTTTCCTAACCTGCAGGGCCTCGGGGAAGCGCTGCACCTCAGGACTGGGTGCGCCAAATTTTCCCATTTTTCCCATTTTCCTTCATCAAATCCCCTCCAAACCGCCTCTAACATTCCCAAAATTCGCAAGAAATTCCAAAAATTCCAAAAAATCTCTCTCAATATTCCCAAAATTCCCAAAAATTCCCAAAAATCCCGTTTTTTCTCACCTGCAGGGCCTCGGGGAAGCGCTGCACCTCAGGACTGGGTGCGCCAAATTTTTCCCATTTTCCTTCACCAAATCTCCTCAAAACCTCCCCAAATCTTTCCAAACCCCCTTCAACATTCCCCAAATTCCCAAAAACTTCTCCCAACATTCCAAAAATTCCCAAAAATTCCCAAAATTCCCGTTTTTCTCACCTGCAGAGACTCAGAGAAGCGCTGCACCTCAGGACTGGGTGCGCCAAATTTTCCCATTTTTCAGATTTTCCTTCACCAAATCCCCTCCAAACCCCCTCTAACCTTCCCAAAACTTCCCAAAACTCCCAAAAATTCCCAAAAATCTCTCTGAATATTCCCAAAACTTCCCAAAATTCCCATTTTTCTCACCTGCAGAGCCTCGGGGAAGCACTGCAGCTCCGGACTGGGTGCGCCAAATTTTCCCATTTTTCCCATTTTCCTTCACCAAATCCCCTCCAAACCGCCTTTAACATTCCCAAAACTTCCCAAAATTCCCAAAAATCTCTCCCAACAGTCCCAAAATTTCCAAAAATTCCCGGAATTCCCGTTTTTCTCACCTGCAGAGCCTCAGGGAAGCGCTGCAGCTCGACCGGGCGCTCCCGATTTTCCCATTTTCCCAATTTCCTCCTTCCAAATTCCCTCCAAATCTCCTCAAATCTCTCCAAAATCCCTCTAACATTCCCAAAACTCCCCAAAATTCCCAAAAATCTCTCTGAAGATTCCCAAAACTTCCCAAAATTCCCGTTTTTTCTCACCTGCAGGGCCTCAGGGAAGCGCTGGAGCTCAGCCGGGCGCTCCCGTTTTTCCCATTTTCTCCTTTCCAAACCCATCCCAAACCCCTCCAAACCCCCTCTAACATTCCAAAAATTCCCAAAACTCCCAAAAATTCCCAAAAATCTCTCTCAACATTCTCAAAAATTCCCAAAAATTCTCAAAATTCCCATTTTTCTCACCTGCAGGGCCTCAGGGAATTGCTGCAGCTCGACCGGGCGCTCCCGATTTTCCCATTTTCCCGATTTTCTCCTTCCAAAACTTCTCCAAATCCCTCTGAAATCCCTCTAACATTCCCAACATTCCCAGAAACTTCTCCCAACATTCCCAAAATTCCCAAAAATTCCCTAAATTCCCGTTTTTCTCACCTGCAGGGCCTCAGTGAAGCGCTGCAGCTCAGGACTGGGTGCGCCAAATTTTCCCATTTTTCCGATTTTTGTTCACCAAACCCCTCCAAACCCCCTCTAACATTCCCAAAACTCCCAAAAATTCCCAAAAACTTCTCCCAACATTCCCAAAATTTCCAAAAATTCCCAAAATTCCCATTTTTCTCACCTGCAGGGCCTCAAGGAAGCGCTGCAGCTCAGCCGGGCGCTCCCGATTTTCCCATTTTCCCAATTTCCACCTTCCAAAACTTCTGCAAATCCCTCTGAAACCCCTCTAACATTCCTAAAACTCCCCAAAATTCCCAAAAATCTCTTTAAATAGTCCCAAAATTTCCAAAAATTCCCAAAATTCCCATTTTTTCTCACCTGCAGGGCCTCGGGAAAACGCTGCAGCTCAGGACTGGGTGCACCAAATTTTCCCATTTTTCCCATTTTCCTTCACCAAATCCCCTCCAAACCCCTCCAAACCCCCTTCAACATTCCCAAAATTCCCAAAAACTTCTCTCAACATTCCCAAAATTCCCAAAAATTCCCAAAATTCCCATTTTTCTCACCTGCAGAGCCTCGGGGAAGCGCTGCAGCTCAGGAGCGGGTGCGCCAAATTTTCCCATTTTTCCCATTTTCCTTCACCAAATCCCCTCCAAACCCCCTGTAACATTCCCAAACCCCCCAGAATTCCCGGAAATTCCCGGAATTCCGGTTTTCCTGACCTGCAGGGCCTCGGGGAAGCGCTGCAGCTCGGCCAGGCGCTCTCCCACCTTGCGGTGTGCCACGGCAGTGCCGAGGGCGTCGCCGGCGCCGCGCAGCAGCCGCAGCTCCTGACGGTGCTGCTCCAGCGCCTCCGGGAACCGGCCTGCAATTCCGGAGGGGGGTGGGATCAGCACGGAATTCCCGACCCTCAGCATGGAATTCCCAACCCTCAGCACGGAATTCCCAACCCTCAGCGCGGAATTCCCAACCCTCAGCACAGAATTCCCAACCCTGAGCCCGGAATTCCCAACCCTGATCCCAAATTTCCAGCCCTGATTGGAGAAATCCCAGCCCTGATCCCGAAATTCCAGCCCTGAGCCCAAAATTCCAACCCTGATCCTGAAAATCCAAGCCCTGAGCCCAGAATTCCAGAGGGATTGAATGGCCTGATCCCAGAATTCCCAACCCTGAGCCTGGAATTCCCAGTCCTGATCCCAAAATTCCAGCCCTGATCCCAAAATTCCAGCTCTGATCCCAAAATTCCAGCCTTGATTGGAGAAATCCCAGCACTGATACCAAAATTCCAGCCCTGATCCCAAAATTCCAACCCTGATCCCGAAATTCCAGCCCTGATCCTGAAATCCCAGCCCTGAGCCCGGAATTCCCAACCCTGATCCCGGAATTCCCAACCCTGATTGGAGAAATCCCAGTCCTGATACCAAAGTTCTAACCCTGAGCTCGGAATTCCAAACCCTGATCCCGAAATTCCAGACCTGATCCCGGAATTGTGGCCCTAATCCTGAAATTCCAGCCCTGAGCCCAAAATTCCAAACCCTGATCCCAGAATTCAGAACCCTGAGCCTGGAATTCCCAACCCTGAGCCCGGAATTCCCAACCCTGAGCCCAGAATTCCCAGCCCTGAGCCCGGAATTCCCAGCCCTGATCCCAAAATTCAGAACCCTGATCCTGGAATTCTGAACCCTGATCCTGAAATTCCAGCCCTGATCCCGGAATTCCCAACCCTGAGCCCAAAAATCCTGAACCCTGATCCCAAAATTCCAGCCTTGATCCCAAAAGTCCAGAGGGGTTTGCCCTCCCTGTTCCCAAATTCCAAACCCTGATCCCGAAATTCAGAAACCTGATCCCAAAATTCCAACCCCAATCCTGAAATTCCAAGCCCTGAGCCCAGAATTCCAGAGGGATTGAATGGCCTGAGCCCAGAATTCCCAACCCTTATCCCAAAATTCCAGCCCTGATTGCAGAAATCCCAGTCCTGATACCAAAATTCCAGCCCCGATCTCAGAATTCCAAACCCTGAGCCCGGAATTCCCAACCCTGAGGCCGGAATTCCAAACCGCGATCCCAAAATTCCAACCCTGATCCCAAAATTCCAACGCTGATACCAAAATTCCAGCCCTGATCCCAGAATTCCCAACCCTGAGCCCAGAATTCCCAACCCTGATCCCGGAATTCCAACCCTGAGCCTGGAATTCCCAGCCCTGATCCCAGAATTCTAGCCCTGATCCTGAAATTCCAACCCTGAGCCCCGAATTCCCGACCCTCAGCCAGGAATTCCCAACCCTCAGCCCAGAATTCCCAAACACTGATCCCAAAATTCCAACCCTGATCCTGAAATTTCCAACCCCGAGTCCAGAATTCCCAACCCTCAGCCCGGAATTCCAACCCTCAGCACAGAATTCCCAACTCTGAGCCCAGAATTCCAAACCCTGATTGGAGAAATCCCAGCCCTGAGCCCGGAATTCCCAACCTTGAGCCTGAAATTCCAACCCTGATCCCAGAATTCCAGCCTTGATCCCAGAATTCAGAACCTTCATCCCAAAATTCCAGACCCTGAGCCCGGAATTCCCAACCCTGAGCCTGGAATTCCTGAGCCTGATCCCAAAATTCCAGCCCTGATCCCAAAATTCCAGCCCTGATTGGAGAAATCCCAGTCCTGATACCAAAATTCCAGCCCTGATCCCGAATTCCCAACCCTGAGCCCAAAATTCCCAACCCTGATCCTGAAATTCAGAACCCTGATCCCAGAATTCCCAACCCTGATCCAGGAATTCCCAACCCTGATCATGGAATTCCAAACCCTGAGCCCAAAATTCCAGCCCAGATCCCAGTTCCCCATTCCCAGTTTCCCATTCCCCATTCCCAGTTTCCCATTCCCAGTTTCCCATTCCCATTCCCAGTTGGAATTCCCGGATTCCCGGCTGGAATTCCCGGTTTTTATTCCCAAATTCCGTCTCTCTCACCGTGCTCGGCTAGGATCTCCTCAGTTCCATTCCCAGTTCATTCCCAGTTTCCCAGTTTCCCATTCCCAGTTGGAATTCCCGCATTCCCGCCTGGAATTCCCGGTTTTTATTCCCAAATTTTGGCTCTCTCATTGCACTCAGCCAGGATCTCTCCAGTTCATTCCCAGTTTCCCATTCCCAATTTCCCATTCCCATTCCCATTCCCAGTTTCCCATTACCATTCCCAGTTCCCCATTCCCAGTTTCCCATTCCCATTCCCAGTTGGAATTCCCGGATTCCCGGCTGGAATTCCCAGTTTTTATTCCCAAATTTCCAGCTCCCCTCTCACCGTGCTCCGCCAGGATCTCTCCAGTTCATTCCCATTCCCATTCCCATTCCCAGTTCCCCATTCCCATTCCCAGTTTCCCATTCCCATTCCCAGTTTCCCATTCCCAGTTTCCCATTCCCAGTTCCCCATTCCCATTCCCAGTTGGAATTCCCAATTCCCGGCTGGAATTCCCGGTTTTTATTCCCAAATTCCGCCTCTCTCACCGTGGTCTGCCAGGATCTCTCCAGTTCATTCCCATTCCCATTCCCATTCCCAGTTCCCCATTCCCATTCCCAGTTTCCCAGCCGCATTCCCAGTTGGAATTCCCGAATTCCCAGCTGGAATTCCCGGTTTTTATTCCCGAATTTCGGCTCTCACCGTGCTCCGCCAGGATCTCCCCAGTTCATTCCCATTCCCATTCCCAGTTTCCCATTCCCAGTTTCCCATTCCCAGTTTCCCATTCCCATTCTGAATGAGTTATTTACTACATGACCCTTGAACACAGTGATGCATTTTATATTGCACTTATCCTAAAATGTCTCTGCATCTCTTCTACACACAAGAGCCAGAATCCACATGACTGTGCTAACATACATATCTTATACCCAGCTTAGAATGTTATACTTGTTTTACATCAGTGGATCAGCTCACCATATTTTATTGCATTCCCATTATACTTTTCTACAGCTAGGGTCCTCACTGGGCTCCAGTTATGTTCAGTGCAGATCTAGTAAATGAGTCTAGAACACAGGCTAAAATCCTTTAACTGTATATCTATAGTCTTCCATCAAAGCAGTGAAAATTTTCTATCTGTGTAATTAACAGAAGTAACTAGAAAAGACTTGGACATTGCCAACTTCCTTAATAATTTTCATAAAACATTGAGATTGTCTGAACTGCAGTAAGAAAAGCCCTGACTGCCACTTCAAGGCTTCTACTTGAAAGCAGAGGACATTGCTGTCTTTGACCTGTGTAATGACTTGCAGAAATTCTGTAAACCCATTTCCTTTAAGAAAAAAAAAAAAAAAATCATTACCATTAGTGTCTTTTGGGACACCTCCTATAAATAGTTAAAATTGCCCTGCTTTACTCAGCTTAATTATTTATTTGGAGAATAATTACTTTAGATGTCAGTTCCATTATCATGGAAGTTGTAAATGATCCTGAAACTGAAACAAATACTCTCTTCTTGAGATCAGTAACCTTAGCATTACAGACATTATTTTAATTGTTGTTTCATTGCAGAACCCATATAGATTATGAATGAATGTGACTCTCAGACTGTCCTAAGATTTATTTTAGAAGAGTTAACAAAACTTACAGATAACAAGAGGTAAAGGATTTCCCATTGAAAATGCTCGTCTGTGCCTTTCAAAGCCTTGTAGAAAATAATGTATGCCTCAGCAGCAGTGGAATAGGTAAAAGAAATAGCATTAATGGGCAGTCAGCAAAAAATGTGAATATTATGATAGAATATTGTTATTGAGGCTAGAGTCAATGAGTTTGAATTAATTTTTTTCCATCAAAATTTTTTCCTAATCCTTTCGCACATATGTTTGCAAAGTACATGCCTACCAGAGCCAACACTGAAAATGCTCCTATTCATTAGAGAAAGGTACATTTATTTATTAAATTTATTATATACTCAATTGATTTTCTGAGGGTTTGCAGACATCTGCCCAGTTCTGTGATACATCAACCTTGCCCACCTCCAAGAAGGACACCAAGGTTTTCACTAAACATATTGTTGCTGTTAAGGACTTTCACAAGATTCATCTGCTGTCACTGAAGAGGAGAAAATGTGAACTGGGTCAGACCCGCGATCTGTCCAAGCCAGCAGCCAATCTCCAGCAGCAGCTGAAGGCAGATGGCCAGGGGAGAAAATTAAGACCATGGCACAAAATCTGACATTTCTCCTCACAGTCCCTCAGCTCCCAGCCATCCACAGCCCAGGGGTGCTGGAGCTGGGTGCCCTCTTTGCTCTCAGCCATGTCCACGGGACATCCCACAATGTGCTGAGTGTCAGCCTCGAGCCAAGGAGACATTCAGCTTTCAGGTCTTTTATACCAAGACATTCCAGGTAGACCCAGCCTCTCCAGCCTCTCCAGCCTCTCCAGCCTCTCCAATAATTGTGTTCTGTCCGGGCAGATTTTCCAGTTGCGCCTATTTAACCATTACAGTCTTCATTTCTAATTCTGTGCCACTCTTCCTTGGCGCATCCTCCTCCATGCACAGCATATTTGCACTCACAAATTTATGCTTTGGTATTCAGTTGTGTCTGGTTTTGTATTTTGGTGCTTATGAACTCGGAGCAACTCTTTGTTCCTGGAATACTAATTCAGAACTGCTGAATTGAAAGTGTCCAGGCACAGAGCTGGTTTGTTTCATAGGCTAAAAGCAGGTGTTTCCCTCTACCCAGAAAATCAACACTGTCACCATCTCAATATTATTCCTCAAAAGATCCTTCCATAACACAAGATATTTTTAGGTACAGACTAAGGGGTTTATTTTGTTACTCAGCAAAGAGGCTACTATCTGCCCTCACTTATGTAAGGTTCATTTCCACACCTACCTTGAGTATCTTTAGCTCAGTTTGGCAGATTAAATCATTTATGGCCAGGTTTTGTGCTATTTCTGTCAGAAGCCAACTTTCTAATTTCTCAACACATAAAGTGCTGTTTTTCCAACCATCTTTCAAGACTTACTATATTGGATTTGAAATCTTCTCTACTCATTCACTATATGCCATTTTTCTTTTATTGCAACCACAATACCATCTGTGCTGAGATTTGCTACATGAGGTTTTAGCTTTGGATATCAACTATTTCTATAAAATATCACTTGAAATCAATTAGTCACTTTGGACATAAAGATAAACTAAACAAACAGTTACATCTATCTTCCTATGCTTTTTTTTTCGTTTTAGCTTTATGGTATTTTGAGAAGTACCAGATTTGCTTGATGAATGGTTTGCCTATTTAATGATAAAAAATAAAAATTCTGTAACAGCAGTTGTGGGAAAAAATGCAGGGGAAAAATAGATGGCTCTGTTCATCATCATCATCCCAAATGAAGGAAAATCTCCTGAAGCCTGGACTAAGAGCCAGCTCTCCATCTGTGTGTGAGGGTGGTGTCAGCCGGGACAGTGATGAGGATCCCATCCCATTCAGCAAGCTGCCCTGGGGGGCAGGCCCAGATTCCAGCCAGGAGAAATTCCCAGGGCACATCATCATCCCTGGGCAGGGATGAGAGCACAGAGTTACAGACACGGCTGAGCCAAGGGGGAGAATTGGGAAGGTAGCTCAAGGGCTGCATTTGTATGCAGGCAGGAATACAAATTACAGAGGCCAAAGACAAGCCTCTTCCTTAAATCAAGTTAAAGATTTTCTTTTCTCTCTGCTGCCAACCTAAATGTTCAAAAATCATAAATCAGGGCCCCAAGCATGACAAGTTCGACTTCAAAAAGAAGGAGCTTAAAAGTATTGGCCATCTTTGACCCTGAACACCATCACAATAAGGTTTCTGAGGCCCTCAGGAACATCAGCATTACATGTCTGGACTCCTGTAGCTGCAACAGCTACAGATTTCCCTGGAATTCATTTGGGCTTTTTTCCACACTCATATTACTGGACATCTCCACAAAGTGGGCCTTTAATATCACACAGTGCCTTGACACCAGACTCCCAGGGACCCCAGTGATGTTACACAGCCATTCTAGGACCTTCACTGGGCTACAAAATTAGCCAAGGAACTCTCCTCCCACTGCTCCTGCCAAAAGCATCTCCATGAACTCCCTGTTAATATTGACTCTGGGTTGGACACTGCCTATATGTGAAATGAGAGCTCCACCTGCATAGTCACAATCAGATTAATCTCATTTAAGCATGGATAGCTGCACGAGGAAGGTGCTCCAGCCTGCAAGTGCTGGCCACTGTGTAGAGCAGACATTCTGAGTGCAGGGGAAGCACAGGGAAGTGGTCTGGCTGCAAAAGTGACCTGACAAAATTATCAGATCCTTTACAACAGTGGCTCCATGAGGTGGCTCCCTGTACAGTCCTTCAGCTATTAATGCCAGCACAAAGGAGAGCTCAGGGACACAGAGACGTGCCTTTAGTCTGCTCTCAGATGCAGTTAAATTGCAGTCATGGAAACAAACATAAATTCCCTGAGGTCATTGGACAGTCCTGCAAGTTTTTCTGCCATGGTTAGAGCTCAAGCTGGTTTTAAAGAGGCCACAAATACGGGATGAAGAAATATGGATATTATACTTCTTTCTTTCATGTTTTAGATCTTCAGATTGCAAGACCTTCAGGGCAGGGCTTACCCATCTTCCTGCCTCTTCAGAAAGAGCCTTGCTTGGTCTTCCAAATAAACACACTGGGTAATATGAAAAACAGAGAAGATGGTATTGCTGTCATCTCTGGCACAGGTCCAAATAAAGTCTGTTCCTCTTATCACAACAAATAACTGCATTTTGCACAAATGGGAGCTGGGAGTGACCCTTTTTAACCCATGGAAAATTATATAAAATTAATCCAAAACCACACCTATTAGCAATCATGAAGGGTCCTTCCTGACTAATCCTGACTTAATCTCACTGTCCCCTGACAGCAAGTTTGTGTAGCCTGCAGGTCACCTGCATGCTAGATTTTCTTCTTTCTCCCTGAGTACATGCAGTTTAGACTACTGATAGGAACTTTACAGGATTGCAGATTTTGGGGAATACCACCAAAAAATGAAGGATTTGGGAAGTAAAAGAACAAGCCTTGCTGTTAGGCTAATTGTTTACATTTGCCTGTTAATTCTCAAAAATCACAAACCATTGCCTTGAGAAGGTAGAGTCCCAAACAAAGCACACACTGTGGACCAGCTTTTACTAAATGCCAGGAAAACAAAGTTGTAATTTTCAACAGCTTGGTGCATGTAATGAATATAACCTGTACTTTTCAGCAGCTTGGTGCATGTAATGAATATAACCTAACCTTAAATGGGTTAGGGATTGTTTTTTCCTGAAAACTGACAGAAGAGTTTTAGTGAGAAAGCCTCGATCTGGGGCTCCCCAGTATGTTTTTTTAACCCACAAAGTATGAATGAAAGGAAATTGCAGCCTAAGCTGGGTCCCCCTTGGTCATCCCAAAATGTCCAGGCAGGGCCAGAGTGGGTGTGCTCGCAGGATGCTCAAAGGCTGCTCAAAGCCATCGTGCGCCATGGCTGTCCACAGGTACATCAGGTACACCTTTCCTTTAGGCATAGACCTGGATTTGTACTTCAGGACCAAAGCAAATCAGCTGAGGTCTCTGGGTGTCAGTGAAATGATAACAACATAATCACCAAGCCTCTGGTAGTTACTTTTTGCCATATACCTTGCATAAATGAAAATTAAATCCTCTTATAGACCCTCGAAGCTTAGGCCCTCATTGCAAACCAACAAATGTCATATTTTGAAAAACAATTCAATAATTTAAGATTAGTTCAATAGTTAGAAGTAGCTTAGTACATATTTTTCTTGAGAAATCTCACCAAATAACATCTACTCACAAAAGCAGCACAAAGCAATGTAACCACATCTTTCATTTGCTGCTACTGCTGAGCGGGTCGGTTTGCCCTGTGCTTTTATTTTACAGTAGCTTTGATTACACTTTTCTCTATAAAGTCTGCATCTGACAGCAAGGAATGCATTTATCTCAAGGTTGGAAAGAAATAACAGTAATAGGATCTCCTGCTTGTATGTGAGAGAGTGGATGAGAACATAACAAATTCACCTCTGCCATTACCTCTCTGAAAAAAGTCAGAATTTCAGCTGCAGTGACCTTGTGGTCACAACGATCAGAAATTCCAAGACAGAAGACGTGGAAACAAAAGGGTTTGTTTGTGTTGGGCTGGCTGCCCCAGCCCCAGCCCGGGGCACGGTGGGTGTTGGGGGCTGTTGGCAGGGCCAGGAGCCCACTCCCATTTCATACCCACCCCAGCCCTTGCCCCCAGCCCTGCCAAAAGCAGCCTGGCAGCCGACTGAAGGATCAGCTGCATCTGACCCAGCAAAGGGGAATCTTTGGTTCCTGCCAGGCTGTGCAATGCCCAAATCTGGGATCATCCCCCTGTGTGTGGACTCATCTGCAAATTCCCTGTGGAGCCTGGCTTTGGAGAAGGTGTCAGAATCAAAGTCCATCATCGTCAGCCTGCCAGAGACCAGGTGGAGCAAGAGGTTGTCATCCTTGACGTCATCCTCACTGCCCCCAGCAGCAGCAGCCCCACCTGGTGCAGCTTCTCCAGGGGCTCCTTCTCCTTCCCTGGGGCCAGACCAGGCTGTCAGGGCTCTGCCCAGGGCCCCAGACATCCATGAACCATGGCAAGCAAAACCAGGGGGATGGTGGCCCCCGGTGCTTGCCACACCAGGTCTCCAGCTCAGCTCCAGTCCTAGAGCTGCGTGTTCCCTTCTGCTGTCCCCTACTCAGAGCTACAGGCAGGACAAAACCTGTCTGGTTGGCTTTGCCACTGCTTGCCAAGCGATGTGTGGAGCTCTTACCTGCCAGGCCCCTAGATCCAATTGTGCACATGGATCTCTCCCATCTTCTAGGGCAGAGGAACACCCTGCACCCAAGGATCATGGAAAAGCTCTTCTAAGGATGGCCTGTCCAAGGGCTGCATGGACAAACACCTCTTAATGACATCCTGGCACTCTGGGGAGAGAAACCAGAAATCACCTGTCAGTTGGAGAAGTTGTCCCCATGTTCCCATGTCCAGGCCATGCTGGGTGTGCTCCTGGCTGGGCCTAAACTTTCCCATCAATTCCCTGTTTGGAGGAGAGCAGGAGAGTAGGACATGTGCCACCTCCTCAGCAGCTGCCAGAGCGGGATGCTCACGAGCTGCTGCTGTCTCCCAGCACTGGTATTGCCCCTGTGGCCAGAGATGAGGATCCACTTTGAGAGAGCCGTCGGAACAAGATCTGCCCCCAGATATCTCCTGGCCCCTCCTGAACGGGTGCTTCCCCATGACCAGGTGGTGCAGCAGGAGGCCCAGGGACCAGATCGTCGCTGCCTTGCCGTGGTAGTGTTGGTGGTGGATCCACTCTGGTGGGCTGTAGGACAGGGTTCCTGTGGAACACAGACAGAGTCCATCAGAGGGATGCTGCTGCTCGCAGAGCCTGGCCCCAGCACCCCTGGGCATGCGGGGGCTGCCCCAGTGGCACACGGTGTGACCGCTGATCCCTCGCCAGCACCTGGGGCTTGTGTACGGACTCGGCGCTGGAAAAGAAGCCACTGGTGCTGGAAGAGGGCAGCAGAAACCCTGGGAAGGCACAACCATTGTAATAAATATAAAGGTCTTTGTCCATCAAAATGAGCATTGAAGGAGATAAGAATTCGAACTGAGTAGGGAATTTGAAGATGTGGGAGGAGAAGGAGGTGGGGACCGAGGGAACAGCAAGTATCCTGCTTAAGAATTGTGCAGATGCAACCAGCATAGAGACTGTGTAACTAATGATATACAAGTTAACTTTTAGGCCAAGGACAATCTGCAAGGAAGATGAGGAGCCTTCATCCCTACGAACAGCAAGGGCAGAAAAAAGACCCCCTAGCAACCAATTGCACCGGTGCAGAGTGCACTGAGAGAAAATATGTCAACTGGGGGAAAAAAAAATTAAAAAGGGACTATAAAAACCAAAAGGGCAAAGGGGGAGGGAGTGCTGTGGTACAGCGGAGACTCCCCGGCCGTCCAACACTGTCTCTTGCTTGCTACTGCTTGCTTAATAAATTCTTGTTAATTGATTTATCTATAATTGGCCTCCCCAGTTGAATTTGTCCATAACAAGTTTGGTGCCGTGACTCAGATAAGGGCGACCGGGTGGGAATTCCTAATCAGGGAGGCGCCCCGCTGCCTTTCAGCGGCCCTGGTGCAGGCTTTTCCTTCCCGGACCCTTACTGACTAACCTAAATTTGGCATTAAGCAAAAGGGATGCAGGGAAACTTTGTGCACGAAGCCCGGGCGAAGACGCAGGACAGCGTGAGTATAAAAGTGGGGATCCGCTCGGCTGGGGTTGGGATCCCAGAACATAACACATGAGACATCCTTTTAGGACGAGGCAAGTGCGGACCTCTAAGTAGCGCGGTTTCCAGACCCCGAGAGGGGCTGGGCTGCGAACAGGGGGCCGCGAGTGTGTGTGTGCGTGAAGGTGTCCTGGAAGATGGGACAGAGGAAAAGCAAGCCCTCTGCTTCCATGGGGAGGAGGACCCCGCTGAAGCTTCCCCAGATACCCCGTGACAGTCTGTTGGGTCTAATGATAAAATCTTGGGATGAATATCCTTCAAGAAAAGGGAAGGATAGGGCAAAAATGATCCATTACTGTATGGAAGTATGGGGAGGGAAAAAAATCCATGGTGATAATTTATTTTGGCCAGTGTTTGGAAGCTTCAAGGACTGGATTTGCCAGGCATTAAACATTTATGTAAACTCTAAAGAACCTTTTGATATGGAGGAGAGCAAGTTGCCACTCTGGATACTGGGGGAAACAAGAAGAAAATTTTTTGCCTTAAGCACCCAAGGAGGGAAAAAGAAAAGTAAAAAGCCTGAGGAAATTCCAACTGCAACCCCTTTACCATACATACCACCTCCTCCCCCACCCCCATCAGCACCACCCGTAATCTACCCTGATTTAGATCAAGGGGGAGATTTGGGTAAACAAGAGGTAGAAATCCTGGAACTGATTCTGGAGGAAAATCGCCGTGTTACTCATAGCCAAACTACAGGGGAAAAAGAAAGGGAAGGGCAAGCTCTATATCCATGAAGGGAGGTAGTTTTTGGAATGATCCCTAACCCCAATGCTGGTGAGCAGGGACAACCAGCCCAAATTCCGGCAATAGGTTATGTGGAGGTACCTCTCAACTCAGGAGATGTGAGGGAGTTCAAGAGAGAGATGGGACACCTATTGGAAGACCCCCTTGGAGTTGCAGAGCGGGTAGATCAGTTCCTGGGGCCCAGTGTGTATACGTGGGACGAAATGCAGTCAATACTGAGGATCCTATTCACATCTGAGGAGCGAGGGATGATCAGGACGGCCGGTATGAGGATTTGGGATAGAGATCATCAGGCAGGACCCCAAGCAGATACTAAGTGGCCTTTGCTGTGTCCTAGTTGGGATAAGCAGGATCCCCTGCATAGGACACATATGTCAGACTTAAGAACAATTCTTATCCAAGGGATCAGAGAATCAGTCCCTAAGGGGCAGAATGTAAATAAAGCTTTTTGTGAGAGTCAAAAGAAAGATGAGAACCCCATGGAATGGTTAGGACGGCTCTGGAGATCTTTTCAGCTGTACTCTGGAGTAAATCCCGACACTCCAGAAGGACAGATGTTGTTAAAGACTCAATTGGTGGCCAGAGCCTGGCCTGACATTAGGAGAAAGTTGGAAAAGATTGAGGATTGGCACGGTAGAGGCCTGGATGAGTTGTTGGGGAAGCTCAGAAAGGGTATGTCGGGAGAGAGGAGGAAGGACAGAGGAATCAAGCGAGAGTAATGATGGCTGTGGTACGTGAAGGGCAGAAGGGAACGCCTGATCGATTCCAGGGAAGTAAGCCAAGCGGCCAGGGGGTAGAAGGAGGGAGAAGAGAAAAGGAGGGTGGACAGGGAAGCTGCTTTTATTGTGGTAAGAGAGGGCATTTTTGGCGGGAATGCAGAAAAAGGTTGGCAGATGAAAAGCAATTCAAGGAAGATTGAGGGGGTCAGGGGCTCTATTTGCTGGGGGCCAAGGAAAGATCAGAGCCCCTGGTAAAACTGAGAATTGGTCCCCAGCAGCAAGAATATGAGTTCCTTGTGGACTCAGGAGCCGAGAGATCAACGGTTCAAACCCTTCCCTCAGGGTGTAAATTATTAAGATAAACAATACAGGTAGTTGGGGCAAAAGGGGAACCCTTTAAAGTACCTGTAATTAAAGATGTGATTTTTGAAACCAGCTCCAAAATAGGTATAGGGTCACTGCTATTAGTTCCAGAGGCTGACTTTAACTTACTGGGACTAGATTTGATGATTGAATTAGGAATTGGAATCGACATAAATGACAAAATGCTAAATATTAAATTTAGCGTTTTGTCATATTAAATTTAAATGTTCTCTTCGGGTAGAGGACAAACAGAAAATTAATCCTGAAGTATGGTATACCCCAGAAACAGTGGGCTAATTGGACATAAAGCCCTTTGAAGTAATGTTAAGGAATCCTGAAGTCCCAGTTAGAGTTAAGCAATACCCAATTCCAAATGAAGGAAGGAAAGGGGTCAAACCTGAAATTGAGAGATTAAAAGCACAAGGGTTATTAGAACCCTGCATGTCCCCTTCTAATACTCCTATCCTTCCTGTAAAAAAACCCAATGGAAAATATCGTTTGGTACATGATATAAGAGAAATTAACAAAAGGACTGTAGAAAGATTCCCTGTAGTAGCTAACCCTTATACTTTATTAAGTCAGTTAGGCCCTAAAAATCAGTGGTATACTTTTATAGATTGAAAGGAAGCATTTTGGGCATGTCCCCTCAAAGAGAGTTGTAGGGACTATTTTGCCTTTTAATGGGAAGACCCAGACACCCACAGGAAACAACAACTCTGTTGGACGGTACTCCCACAAGGGTTCACAGAGTCCCCTGATTTCTTTGGCCAGGCACTGGAGCAGCTGCTTACAGATTTTCAATTGGGAGAAGGGGCTGTCCTGATTCAGTATGTAGATGACTTGTTAATAGATGGAAAAGAAGAGGAAGTTGTCAGGGAAGAGAGTATAAGATTACTCAATTTTCTAAGCCTGAAAGGACTCAAAGTGTCAAAATCCAAACTACAATTTGTGGAAAAAGAAGTGAAGTATCTCGGACATAGACTGAGTAAAGGAATGAAGAAATTAGATCCGGAAAGGGTTAAGGGAATCTTGGCTATGCCAGAGCCAAGGAGGAAGCAGGAGGTTAGACAGCTGCTAGGATTGTTTGGGTACTGTAGACAATGGATAGAAGGATTTAGCGGGAAAGTAAAATTCCTATATGAGACACTAACAAAAGACAGCTTGCTTAGGTGGACTCGGGAAGACGAGAAAAAACTACAGGACCTTAAGGCAGAATTAGTAAATGCACCGGTTCTCAGTCTTCCTGATTTAAAAAGGCCCTTTTATATTTTTGTAAACATTAAGGATGGTACAGCATACGGAGTATTAGCTCAAGATTGGGCAGGGAGTAAAAAACCAGTGGCTTATTTATCAAGACTGCTAGACCCAGTATCTAGGGGTTGGCCCACTTGTTTACAAACAATAGTTGCAGCAGCACAGTTAGTAGAGGAAACAGTAAAAATAACTTTTGGAGGGGAATTGCATGTACTATCTCCCCACAACATTCGAGGGGTGTTACAGCAAAAAGCAGAGAAATGGATCACAGATGCTAGGCTCCTAAAATATGAGGGAATCCTGATTTCTTCACCAAAATTAAGCTTAGAAGCCACTTCCCTCCAAAACCCTGCTCAATTTCTGTACGGAGAACCTAGCAAAAACTTGACACACGATTGCCTAAAAATTGTTGAAGAACAGACAAAGATAAGGCCTGGTTTGGAGGAAGAAGAACCAGAAGATGGTAGGAAATTATTTGTGGATGGGTCGTCTTGAGTAATAGATGGAAAAAGAAAATCAGGTTATGCTGTAATTGATGGAAAAACCTTGAAGGTAATAGCATCAGGGCCATTAGCCCAGGGTGGTTGGCACAGGCTTGTGAGTTATATGCAGTATTACGGGCCTTAGAGCTGTTAAAAGGAAAGGTTGCAACCATTTATACAGACTCAAAATATGCTTATGGGGTACTACATACATTTGGAAAAATATGGGAAGAAAGGGGCTTGATTAATTCACAGGGAAAGGGATTAATTCAAGAGGATCTAATTAGGAGAGTACTGCAAGCTTTAAGGTTGCCTGAAGGTATCCCTGTAGTTCACATAAGAGGCCACTAGAGCCCCGGGGATATGTAACCACATAAGGGGCAAAAATGTTGCTGTTCAAGAGGCAAAGAATGAATAAACATACACTTTCTAACTTTCAACTGTTAGAGAGTTTTTGTCCGTCATAGTTGGATATCGATACTAGATCAATATCCATATTTTTTTAATAAATCAGGGAGAGAAGCCCACATTTTCTCTCTTCCCTCCTACACTGCCCCCCAAAATAACAGTGATCCCAAAGCAAACAAGGGAAGTGGAGCAGCCCAAGCCCTTCCTTGCCTGCAAAGCAAAGCAGCCCCTGCACAGGGTCTGGAATCCCACCTCTGCTCCCACCATGGAGGTTTGTTTGTGTCAGGCTGGCTGCCCCAGCCCCAGCCCCAGCCTCAGCCCAGGCCATGCTGGGTGCTGGGAGCTGTTGGCAGGGCCAGGAGCCCACTCCCATTTTGGATCCACCCCAACCCGTGCCCCCAGCCCTGCCAAAAAGCAGCTGGGCACTGACTGAAGTTGCATCTGCCCCAGCACAGGGGGAACCTTTTGTTCCCAGCCAGTCTGAGCAATGCCCAAATCTGGGAGCATTTCCCCAGCTGTGGACTCATCTGCAAATTCGCTGTGGAGCCTGGCTTTGAAGACGGTGCCAGAAGTCCATCATCTTCAGCTGCCAGTGGCCCACTTGAGGAAGAGTTTGTCATCCTTGATGTCATCCTCACTGTCTCCAGCAGCAGCAGCAGCCCCACCTGGTACAGCTTCTCCAGGGGCTCCTTCTCCTTCCCTGGGGGTCAGACCAGGCTGTCAGGGTTCTGCCCAGGGCCCCAGCTGTCAGGGAACCAGGACACGCAAAACCAGCTTGGATGGCAGCCACCAGTGCTGGGCAGAGCAGCTCAGCTCCAGCACAAGGGCTTTCCCACCCAAAGACCCCAGTGCATTGACACAGGCAGGGAAAAAAGTCTGGGTTTCCTTGCTTCTGATTGCCAGGGCATGTGTGGAGCTGTAACTCACCAGGGCCCTGGAGCAAAGTGTGCATGTGGCTCTCTCCCTTCTTCTATGGCAGGTGAATATCCTGTATCCAAGGTTCACAGAACAGGTCTTCTAAGGAAGGTCTGTCCAAGAAGTGCATGGATAAACACCCCCTGATAAGATCTTGGCACTCTGGGCAGAGAAACCAGAAACCAGCGGTCAGCTAGAGAAGGCTCCTGTCTGCTTTGCCCCACTCTTCCCATGCCCAGGCCATGCTGCTTTTGTGCTCCTGGCTGGGCCTAAACTTTCCCATCAATTCCCTGTTGTGGAGGAGAGCAGGAGAGCAGGACATGTGCCACCTCCTCAGCGGCTGCCAGAGCGAGATGCTCACGAGCTGCTGCTGTCTCCCAGCACTGGTACTCCCCCATGGCCAGAGATGAGGATCCACCTGGAGAGAGCCGCTGTGGCAGCGAGAGCTGATGGTCCCAGCTGATCTTCCGGCCCCTCCTGAAAGGGTGCTGCCCGCAGACCATCTGGTGCAGCAGGATGCCCAGGGACCAGATCGTTGCTGCCTCTCCGTAGTACCAGCCCAAGTGGGTCCATTCCGGGGGGCTGTATGACAGTGTTCCTGTGGAATACAGATGGAGTTCATCAGGGGGATGCTGCTGCTGCTTCCAGAGCCTGGCCCCAGCATCCCTGGGCGTGCAGGGGCTGCCCCAGTGGCACACGGGGCGACTGCTGCACTCTCACCAGCACCTGGGACTTGTCTACAAACTCAGGGCTGGACAAGAAGCCACTGGTGATGGAAGAGGGCAGCAGAAGCCCCAGCAAGGCCTGAGCATGACATGTAAAGCAAAAACCCACTCAGGGCTGGGGGGAAAAACATGTCCTTATCCTCCCTGCCTGCAGTGCCCCAAAAATATTATGAAGCCAAGACAAACAAGATGATTGGAGCAGCCCAAGCCCTTCCTCTCGCCTGCACACCAAACTGGCTGGTGCACTGGTCCTGGCCCAATGTAGTAGATAGGGACAGGCGAACGGAAGATCCCGGGATGTGACGGAAAGAAAGACCCTTTCCCCTTCACCCTGCAACACGTTATCTACCACCCCCAGAACATGTAACCACACCTAACCCAGTAGTTTTCCACTCCTGACTAACCCTAGAGACCCTACCAACCCCTCCTGACAGAGCAAAGTCCCCCAAGACTATTTAAACCCATGAGATAAGATAATAAACGCTTTCGACTGTCCACCACATGGGTGTCAGCGTGTGTCGTTAGCCCGAGTAGCCCGGACTAGGCCGGGCTGCCGTGCTGCTCCTTGCGAACCAGGTCGCCGTTGCCTCCCCTGAAGGCAACAGGTCCTGGAGGTATTTGGTGTTATTTATGCAAATGAGATTCAAATTAGGGCTGCAGACAGGGTCTCTGGGGGAGCTTCAGGGAAGTTTGGGAGGAAATGGATGGGTTCATATGCAAATGAGATACTTACAGGGGGCTGTAGATGGTCTCTGCAGGGGTCCTGGGGAGATTTGGGGGGTGTCTATGTAAATGAGGTCTGTGGGAGAGTTCTCTGTGAGGGGTCCTTATGCAAATGAGATGCTAATGAGGAGCACAGAACAGTTACTTGATGGGTCCTGGAGGTACTGGGGGGTATTTATGCAAATGAGATGCTAATGAAGGGATTGGTCAGGGTGGGGCTGGGGCCGATGGGGCCAGTATGAGCCAGAACCGGGACCTGTGGGACCGGGATGGGATGGGATGGGATGGGATGGCATGGCATGGCATGGCATGGCATGGCATGGGATTTGCAAGACTGGGATCTGCTGGGTTTGAGGTGTCCGGAACTGGGATCTGCTGGTTTTGGGGTGTCTGGATCTGGCATCTCCATCATCCACTGGAACTGGGATCAGCCGGGTTTAGGGTTTCCTGAGTCAGCGATCCACTGGGGCTGGGATCTGCTGGAGCCGGGACCTGCTAGGACTGGATCAGAAAGGTTTGGGGGTTCTGGAACTGGGATCTGCTGGGATCTGGGATTTGCCGGGGCTGGGATCTGCTGGGTCAGGGATCAGCTTGATCTGGGATCCACTGGATCTGGGATCTGCTGGGTTTGGGGCTTTTGGGTCAGGGATCTGCTGGGATTTGGATCCACTGGGGCTGGGATCTGCGGGGATTTGGATCTGCCGGGGTTGGGATCGACAGGATCTGGGATCAATGGCTGCTGGGACTGGGATCTGCCAGGACTGGGATCTGTTCGGATCCGGGATCTTCCAGGTCTGGGGATTCTGGGTCAGGGATCTGCTGGGATGGGATCCACTGGGGCTGGGATCTGCTGGACTGGGGGTCTGTGGATGCAGGGATGATCCCGCAGACGGGATCCCTGGGATCTGCTGGGGTCGGGATCTGTTCTTTGATCTGGGATCTCCTGTGGCTGGAGCATCTGGGGTCTCCTGGAGCTGGGATCCACCTGACCTGGAGCAGTCACTCAATGGGGATTTACTGGGAATGGGATCTGCTGGGTTTGGGATCTGCTAGGAATTGGATCTACCGGGAATGGGATCTGCTGCGAATGGGATTTGCTGGCCCTGGGATCTGCCGGGGCCTGGATCTGCAGGACTGAGACCCACTGAATCTGGGATCTCCAGGTGCTGGGATGAGCTGGAAGGGGAATCGCTGGGATCTGAGATCTGCAGCTGTGGGATCCACCAGATCTGGGATCTACTGCAGTCAGGAAATGAGGCTCTGGGATCTGCTAGACCCAGGATCCACTGGATCCAGGATCAAAAGGTGCCAGGACAGGCTGGAAAGGGAATCTCCAGAATCTGGCAGAGCTAGGATCTGATAGATCTGGGATCCACCAGCAGCTCTTCCCTGGGAGCATCCCTTGGATGGAATGTGGGAGGTGGAATCACAGTTTGGACCCAGAAGAACCGTTCCTGTCCATGGGAAGGACAGCACGGAGCCCCTTGGATATTTGGGATTTTGGAGGCCAAATCCCAGTTTTGGCCGTGGACACCTTGTGGAGAAGGGCGGATTTTTCCTCATGAAAGAAAAGCACCAAATCTAAGAGTTTGGGAAAAAGATCAGAGGTGGCCATTGTAGGAGAGGACAGCCAGATCTGTCCCTCATGGCAGCTTCTGGCTCGGAAGAGCCCTTGGATATTCGGAATTTTGGAGGTAGATTCTCAGTGTTGTCCATGGGCACCTGGACACGAAAGGGGTTTAATTCCACATGGAGAAAAGCACCAAGCCCCAGTTCTGCAGCCAATCACAAACCTCCCAAATTTTCCCAGCCAATCACAGAAACCCCAGATTTTCACAGCCAATGACAGAAACCTCAAATTTTTGCACCCACCCCATCAAATCCTCACATAAATCCCAAACATTTGCAGCCACCCCATCAACCTGCCCAGAGGGAGGAGCCAAGCATTTCTACCTGGATATAATCTCGAGTTTCTGGAAGAACACCAGAACAGCCTTTTCACTGGATTCCCAGAGGAACAGCTGGGGTTTTCCACTGCCTCTTCAGAGGAAGACTACACCCTTCTACAGGATCACTGCTCCAACAGAACCACAGCTGACACTGCAGGAGGACTGCGGCCACCATTCCATTTAGACTGCTACCAATGCCCTGACCAAAAGGGTGTCAGGTCATATTCTGACTCTGCCAGTGTTGTTTTGCATTACTGCATTGTTTATTTTCTCTTTTTATTTTTTCCCCTAATAAAGAGCTGTTATTCCTGCTTCCATACCTTTGCCTGAAAACCCCGCATCATTTCAAATTTACAACAATTCGGAGGGAGGGGGTTTACAGTTTCCAGTTCAGCGGAGGCTCCTGCCTTCCTTAGCAGACACCTGTCTTCCCAAACCAAGACAGTTGCCATGGCAACCTCTGGCATCCCATTCCCAGGGTCATGGGATCCCAGAAGCACAGAATTGGGTGAGCTGGGAGGGACCCATCGGGATCCTCGAGTCCAACTGCTGGCCCTGCACAGGGCACCCCAACACTGCCAGCCTGGGCCTGGCAGCGCTGTCCAAACGCTGCTGGAGCTCAGAGAGCCCTGGAGCTGTGACCCTTCCCTGGGGAGCCTGGGCAGTGCCCCAGCAGCCTCTGGGCAAAAACCTTTCCCCGAGATCCAACCTCAGCCTGCCCCGACTCAGCTGCAGCCGCTCCCTGCACTCCTGTCCCTGGGCACCAGAGTGAAGAGGTTCCCTCAGCCCCAGCCAGGGACCCGCTCCCAAGGCTGCTGCCATGGCCACCAGGGCTGGCACCAGCTGCGATGCTCGGTTTCCATGGGCCGGGCTTCAGGAATGGGATTCCCCAATTTCCTGCTCCCGCTAAAACCGCGCTGCCTCTCGCTGCCCTCCTGCCTCCCATGGAAAGCACAAAAGGCAAAGATCCTGGGCTGGGATAAGAACAATTTACTGGGAACAGCAACGAGATAAAGAACAAACAGGAACAGAAACAATACTGACAACAGAAGGGATAAGAAAAACTATTTACAGGGAAAATTTCAACGTCAGTGACTGTCCCTTCCCGGCCATGTATTTCCTCCTGCCGTGAAAGGACACCCTTCTACTCAGCGAGAGAGAGAGAGGGTCCCTTTCCTGCCCCTGGCAATGACCTGAGATAGTTGTGAATGTAATGACAGGGCCATGGCCAGACCCTCATGTTCTTCAATCCCACATCAGGTCATTGGCAGGGGCAGGAGAAGGTACAGGTGTCTTCCCAGCATGGATCACAGGGAACAGGGATCACTAGGGCTCTTCCCAATGTGGGTTCTTCAATGGGGGATGAAGCTGGAGCGGTGCACAAAGCTCCTCCTGCAGTTGGGGCACTCGCAGGGCTTTTCTCACTGGTGGCTCCGTTGGTGTTTGGTCAAGGCAGAGCTCCGGGCAAAGCTCTTCCCACACTGGGGACACTTGTAGGGCCTCTCCCCAGTGTGGATGCGCCGGTGGGTGGCGAGGCTGAAGTTGCGGTTGAAACCCTTCCCGCAGTCAGGGCAGCGGAAGGGCCTCTCCTCAGTGTGGATCCGCTCGTGCAGGAGGAGACTGGAGCTGGTGTGAAACCTCTTCCCACACTGGGAACACTCGTAGGGCCTCTCCCCAGTGTGGATGCGCTGGTGGATGACAAGTTTGGAGCTGCAGCTGAAGCCCTTCCCACACTCCCCACACTCGTAGGGCCATTCCCCGGTGTGGATCATCTGGTGGCAGATCAGGATGTTGCTCCGCCTGAAGCTCTTCCCACACTCCAAGCACTTGTAGGGCTTCTCCCCATGGTGAACCTGCTCATGGACTTCCAGCTCTGAGCTCTGGCTGGAGCTCTGTCCACCTTCCTGGCACAGGGTGGGTCTTTTCTCCTCGGAGCACCCTGGGCTGGGTTTGCAGCCCCTCCTCCTGTGGGATCTCCAGGGCTTTTCCTCCCCGTTGGATTCCTGTGCCCTGGAGTTGCTCAAAATGGTCTCTTCCATGAGGTTCTGCCGTGGGGATTTGTCCTCCCTGCTCTCCATCCTCAGCTCCTTGTCTGGGAAGGACGGACAAGGAGAGGATGGGATTTGCCTTCGTGCCAGAGGGAAGGGGAAGGAGGACGGTGTCATCAGGGGGTTGTCCTGCAGCCAGGGGCCGTGCTGGGCTGGGAGATGGAGCAGGAGAGAGGGGGAAAGGGGCACTGACTATCTCCTCACCTGTCTGGGTGACCCGGGGAATCTTCCTCTTTCTTGCAGCCTCCCTCTCCATCCAGCCAAGCTTTGGGAATAAGAAGTCCTGGATTGGGGAAAACAATGTATGGGCACATTGGGTCAGGGGAGTCCTACTGCCCAAGTCCATCTCTAAAAGTCACCGGTCATCTGGTAACCATTAAAGCCTCAGCAAGATTTAGACCCCCAAAATATATTAAAAACCAAGATTCAGCAAAACCCAAACCCTGAGTTTCCCCTTTCTGGCCTCTCCACTTTGGGCTCCTGGAGACCCCCACCCTGTCTGGGTTGCTGCGGGTCAAGTTTGCATTGGTGCTCCCCCTCTCTGGGCTGCTGGGGCTCCTGGCAATGCCACAGGTTCCCCTTCTCTGGGCTCACCACTTTGGCATCACAGGCGTCCCAGGGGTCAGCACTGTCCGGGGTCCCTGTTTCAGGCTCCCGGGGTATCCATGGGTGCCCCCTGTCCATGCTCCCAACACCTCCAGGCTTCTGGAACAGCCCAGCTCTCGTATTGCCCGTCTGTGCTCCCCCCATTGCCGGTTTCCCTGCCAGCCCTGCCGGTACCGGGCGATCCCCACGCGGCTCCGGGCTGACAGCGCAGCCCCTGGGCCGGGCAGAGCCAGCCCCAGCACGGGGGGACCCTGCACCCTCCGCTCCCTGGGCAGCCGCGCCCAGCCCCGGGCACAGAGCTCCGGCAGCCCCCGCCGCCCCCTGCCCGAGGACCCTCGGGGACCCCCGCAGCCGGGGCTGCCTCTGAGCGGCCGCCCGGGGCTCGGCCCCGAGCACAGAGCTCTGCCCGGGGGCTCCCGGCCCCAGCGCCGGCTGCGGGCCCGGCCGGCCGCTCCCGGCTCGCACAGCCCGCCCGGGGCCGCCAACAAAACATCGCAACCACAAATCCACAAACCAACCCTGCCCCCTGTGCTCCTGCGCCTTCCCAGGGACCCCAACCCCGCGGCAATGGCCCCGCACCGGGACAAAAAGCTGCTCCAGCCCAGCCCTCGGCACCCCCGCCTGCGGCTCGTCCCTGGCACACAGATCCCGGCAGCTGTCCCATTGCCGCAGCTGCGGCTCTGGAGCAGGGAGGCTCTGCGGGACCCCCGGGCTGTGCCCCCTCCCAGCCCTGCCCGCCCCGCACCTGCAGCCGGGGCTCTCTCGCTGCTCCCGCTCCTGCACAGCCCCGCTCTCCTTTCCTTGTCCCCCTAGGCTCTCCTCTGGGGCTCAGGCAACACCCGGCAATGGAAAGGAATCCATTTTGCTGCTCCCTAGCCAGGCCACAACTGAAACTTTGTTCCTTTTGCCTCGCTGCACAGGCCCCCAGGGCGTTTTCTGCACCCAGTCCCAGCCCCCAGCGCTTCTGAAGCCGCTCCCTGCAAATGTCCTGGAGCTGCCAGGGCCCTGTCCTTGCTGTCACCTGCTGGGGCTGGCCAGGAACAGAGCTCCTGGGCTTGCATGTCCAGCTGCTGGGCAGCCAGAACTGAGGCATCTGCAGCGGACTGAATGCCAAAGCTGGAAGATGAGCCTCTCTCCTGGGGAAATCTTCCCCTCCTGGGCCAGCCCGAGGCAATGCTGCCATTCCCTCCTGCTGCTGCTGCTGCTGCTGCTGCTGCTGCTGCTGCTGCTGGGGCACTCGGGGCTCTGGCTGAGCAGCAAAGGTGACCCTGAGCCAGGAGCTTTCCTTGGCTGCAGCAAAGCCTCGGCACGCAAAGCCCTTCCCGGCGCTGTGCCCTGTGCCAGGAGGGATTTTGCCAGCAGAGCTGACCCCAAATTTCTTCTCCCAGGCAGCTTTAGGACACGCGACATGGAGCAGCCAGAGCCCACTCTCAGCTGTGCGCTGTCCTCCAGAAGAATCCTGTGTGTGAAGCAGCCTGGGAACACGGTTCAGTGTCAGAGAAGGGGAACTCAGAGCCCTTTTCTTCCCTCTGGCCTGAGGCTCTGCATTGCCAATGGCCCTGCAGCTGCCAAAGGGGCCTTTTTGGCTCAGCTGAGAACAGTTCTGCTGGGAGCCTGTCCTAAACCTGCTTTTCCTGCAAATGTGCCCAATTAATCCTCATCTCTTGCAACCCCAGGTCTTGTGTGAGTGCCGATGTTACAAGTGAAGGATGGAACAACTCTGCTGGTTGGGAGTTCTCTTTCTCTTGTTTTGATATTTTGTTTGTTTGGTTTTTTGTTCCGTATTTTGTTTTGATTTGTTTGGGATTTTTTTAGTGGTTTTTTTTTTTGTTTGTTTGTTGGGAGTTTTAATGGGAGGTGTTTTTTTAAATTTTAATATGGTTTTGTTTGCGGGGTTTTTTTTGGTTTTTTTATCAATTCCCCCATCACCTCTGGGCAGAGCTCTGTAACAGTGTCTGACACTTGTCTGTCACCGCTGGGGTGTCACAGACAGGGGAACGCTGGGGCTGTCACCGCTGGGGTGTCACAGACAGGGAACACTGGGGCTGTCACCGCTGGGGTGTCACAGACAGGGAACGCTGGGGCTGTCACTGCTGGGGTGTCACAGACAGGGAACGCTGGGGCTGTCACCGCTGGGGTGTCACAGACAGGGGAACGCTGGGGCTGTCACTGCTGAGATGTCACAGACAGGGGAACGCTGGGGCTGTCACCGCTCCTGCCCTGTCCCCAACAGCTCTGCCAGCGCCTCGAGGGGACACAAAGGCTGAGCCAAAGGGTGAGAATTGCAGAAGGGGCTGAGCTGGGAGGGACCCATTGGGATCATCGAGTCACAGAATCACAGAATTACTGGGTTGGAAGAGACCTTCAAGATCATTGAGTCTAACCCATGCCCTAACACCACCTCAATTAAACCACAGCACCGAGTGCCACATCCAATCTTTTTTTAAACACATCCAGGGAAGGTGACTCTACCACCTCCCCGGGCAAGCCAATCCAATACTTTATCAGCCTTTCTGTAAAAAACTTTTTCCTACTATTCAACCTGTATTTCCCTTGGTGCAGCTGAAGACTGTGTCCTCTGGTTCTGTCAGTTGTTGCCTGGAGAAAGAGACTGACCCCCAGCTGACCACAGCCACCTTTCAGGAAATTGCAGAGGGTGATAAGGTCACCTCTGAGTCTCCTTTTCTCCAGGCTAAACAACCCCAGCTCCCTCAGGCATTCCTCACAGGACTCGTGTTCCCAGCCCCTCTCCAGCCTTGTTGCCCTTCTCTGGACACCCTCAAGCATCTCCATGTCCTTCCCACACGGAGGGGCCAGAACTGGACACAGCACTCGAGGTGCAGCCTCACCAGTGCCAAGTACAAGGGGAGAATGACCTCCCTGCTCCTGCTGGCCACCCTGTTCCTGACACAGGCCAGGAGCCATTGGCCTCCTTGGCCACCAGGGCACATTGCGGGCTCATGTTCAGCCGCTGTTGGCCAGGAGCCCCAGGTCCCTCTCTGCCTGGGCACAGACCAGCACAGCGTCCCCAGCCTATAGCATTACAGGGGCTTATTGTGGCCAAAATGCAGGACTTGGCACTTGGACTTGTTAAACTTCAACTTACTGGACTCTGCCCATCCCTCCGACCGCTCCAGGTCTCCCTGCAGAGCCCTCCTACCTTCCAACAGAGGGACACATGCTCCCAGCTTAGTGTCAGCTGCAGATTTCCTAATGAAGGACTCAATCCCCTCCTCCATGTGGTCAATAAAAACATGGAACAGAGCCGGCCCAGCACAGAGCCCTGAGGGACCCCACTGGTGCCTGTCCCCAGCTGGATGCAGCACCACTCACCACCACTCTCTGGGCCCGTCCGTCCAGCCAGATCTGGAGCCAGCAAAGACTGCTCCTGTCCCAGCCGTGGGCTGCAGCTTTTCCAGGAGTGTGCTGTGGGAGGCAGTGCCAAACTCCTGGTGCTGGCTGCAGGAGATGCCCAGCACAGGCTGCCTCTGTCCGCTCAGTGCCAGCCTGTCTCCCCAGGCCAGCACAGCAGCCCTGGGCAGGGCACAGAGGGGCCTGGCCAGAGCTGGTGCCTGCAGCAGCAGCTGCCTCTGCATTCCTCCCAGCAGGCACAGAAACGGCTGCTGCTGTGTGCTTTTATAGGATTTCACTGTGTTTTAGTACATGAGTTAGGAGTTTAATGCTAGCAAGTTTCTGTTGGTATTGTTCCTTGTGCCCCCCATTCCTTCCCCTCACAATGGTTTCTCCCAGGTTGTTCACTCCTGAGCTTTCCCGCCACTCAGCTGTCCCTCAGAGTGCCAATCTCCCTGTTCCTCCCCTCTTACCCTTAAATAGATGTGTCAATCCAGGTTGTGCTGCCCACCTCCCTGTCTGTCATCGCAGCCACCCCCATTTGGTTCTGGAAGGTTCCCTGTCAGTCACCCATGTTCTTGTAGTTGGTTGGTCCCCGAGGCTTCTCCCCTCCCCTGTCTTTTCCCCACTGGTTGTAAATCCAAGATGTAATTCTCCTGTAATCTGTCTCCACTGGTATCCCATGTTGCCGCCCCATGGTCCTGCCCTTGGCATTGCCCATCCCCACATGCCAGTGCCCATCCCGGGAAGAGCCCTGAGCAATGAGGGAGGGACAGGATCTGACTTGCCAGGGGCTGGGGCTCAGGCCTGGGCCCTTTGCATTCCTGAAACACATCCCCACCATTTCCCTCATCCCAGCGCTGGCACTCAGAGCTGCTGAGGAATGGAGTCACACCCAGGGGTGTCCCCAGGGCTCAGCACTGGGGCCAGGTCAGTGAAATCTCTTTATTGCTGGTCTGGACGAGGCCATCGAGGGCACCCTCAGGCAGTTCCAGGTGAGCCCAGGCTGGGTGGGAGTGTGGCTGTGCTGGAGGGCAGGAAGCTCTGCAGAGGGATCTGGACAGGCTGGAGCCATGGGCCCAGGACAATGGGATGAGGTTCACCAAGGCCAAGGGCCGGGTCCTGCCCTGGGCTCACAACCACCCCAAATCCCTGGCTGTGCCCTGCCCCTGATCCCCACAGCCTGTCCTGTTTCCTTCGTCCCTGCATTGCCAGGGACTTTCTGGGACAAGGGAGCTCTGCTCTGGCTATGGAGGGAGCTCCAAGTGCCACCACTGGAGTGGGAACCACAACTCATCAGGTTTGTGTCCTTTGGGGGTCAGGAACTGGTGAGACTCAGAGGCACAGAAAGTTTCTCTTCATGGCCAACAGACCAGAGTTGAACAGGACACAATTTAATAACAGTCACACTCTTCCCTGAGCTATGTGCAACATCCCAGCAGCATCTGATGAGTCCAGCATCCACAAGTGATTTCCATGTTAGAATGAATTTCAGACAAACGTGGTTCTGTGATAGATATAGGCACAATTAAGCTCTTGTATCAGGATGCTCATCCTGGAGTGGGTCAAAAGAGCTCAAACAATTCCTGATTTTCAAAGCTCTCAGTGGTGGATGGAGAAGGGAGGTCAGGCTCCTTTTGGTGTTGAGGAAGTGCTGAAACCAGCCTGACTCATTTCATCTCCTCCTGGCCTGGCTGATCTCCTCTCTTTCCCCTTCCATCCATTGGCTTTTCTCTCCCACCAGGTGCCCCGGTGAAGAGCCTGGCTCTGTGTTCTCCATCCCCTCCTCGCTGGCACTGACAGGCTGGGATGAGGAGCCCCTCAGCCTTCCCTGCTCCGGGCTGGACAAGCCCAGTTCCCTCAGCCTCTGCTCACAGCCCAAGGGCTCCAGCCCCACCTTGGAGGCCCTTCCCTAACCCTGCTCCAGCTCCCAGACATCTTTCCTGCCCTGGGGAACCCAGCCCAGGCCACAGGGACCTGGATAATCCATGTCCTTGATGTCCTGGTCACACAGCCCTGGCCCCTTGTCCCCATGTCAGGCTCTGGGGTGGATCCTGTGGATCATCCTTTGGTGGAGGCTGTGGCTCCAGGTGGATCAGGGGGATGCCGGGGGACAGGGACCCCGCTGGGCATGAACAGCATTGGACTTGTTGGGAGAAACTGTGAGGGGGAGCTGGGGCGGAGTGACCAACCCAGTGACCTCACAGAGCCCTGCTGGGATGTCACACAGCCCCTCTGTGATGTCACAGCCCATTCTGTAATGTCACACAGCTGGTCTCTGATGTCACAGACAATTCTGTGATGTCACAGCCTGCTCTGAGATGTCACAGCCCATTCTCTAGTGTCACACAGCTGGTCTCTGATGCCATAGTCTGCCCATTGATGTCACAGCCAGCTCTGATGTTACAGGGACAGTCTATGACGCCATCACCGCTTGATGACCTCACATAACCCACTCTGTGATGTCACAGCCCGCTCTGTGACCTCATGTTACCAGATGATAAATTGTCTCCACCAGCTGAGCTGACACCTGGAGCTTGTTCTCCAAAACCCCAGGCCTATGGAAACCACACAGTGCCCACTGGAATATTGGGGTCCATGACCACCAGGGACCACCAGAGAGACCCCCAGGACAGAAGAAGGCATGCAAAAGGGGAGGAGAAATATGTTAATGATTCTGGGGAAATGACTATCAGATGTGTGTTTAGTCCAGCACAATCAGTGAATATATGTGCCAAATACAGAATATGAACAGAAACTTTCCTGCACTCAGCATGCTCAACTTTGGGAGGAGCGATCCCCTGTGCATCTGGCTGAATAAAGAATGCTGCTTCTTAATGCTGCACTGGTGTTAAGGAGTTTTCTGTTTCACCGAATTTTTGGTAACACTCCACTCCCAAGGAAAGCTCTGTCTCCTGCTGCTCACAAACAGAGAAGGGCTGGTGGCAGATGTGGGGGTTGGAGGCTGCCTGGGGCACGGTGACCATGAAATAATCAAGTTTTCAATGATCTGTGAAAGAAGGAGGGGCAGCAACAAAACTTCCACACTGGAAATAGGAAGGGCAGACTTTGGCCTGTTTAGGATGCTGATTTAGGGAGTCTCGAATCATGTCCTGATTTTTTTTAAGGGAAACAGCCCTTGAAAACCAAGGGGTCCAGGGAGGATGGACACATTTCTAGAAAGTAATCTTAAGGGGGAAGGAGCAGCCTGTCCCAGTGGGGCAAAGGATGAGCTGGTGAGGAAAATGACTGTCCTGACTGCCCATGGAACTTTTGTGGGAACTCGGGAAAAAATGACTGGCGATGCGGGAAGTGTTTAAGGATGTTGTTAGGTTATGCAGAAAGAAAAAGAGAGAGATGAAAGCTTAATTAGAACTTAACCAGGCAGCTTCTGTAAAATGACTAAATAATGTTTTTATTAAAAAATTTACAGCAAAAGGAGGGAGGCTAACCTCTAGTCTTTATTGGAAACAGTGCAGAACATAGTAACTAAGGATAAGGAAAAGGCTGAGCTACTTAACATCTTGTTTGTCTCGATTTTCAACATATGGACAGGTTGCCCTCGGAACAAGAGTTCTCCTGAGCTGGTAGGTGGGCACAGGGAGCAGAACAGCCCCCTGTAATCCAGGAGGAAGCAGCTGCTGACCTGCTGAGCCACTCAGATGCTCACAGGTGTATGGGAGGGGATGGGATCCATCCTAGGGGGATGAGGGAGCTGGTGGATGAGCTCCCCAAGCTGCTCCCCACCATTTACCATCAGTCCTGGCTCACCAGAGAGGTCCCAGAGCACTGGAGGTGCCAGTGTGAGCCCATCCCCAAGAAGGGCTGGAAGGAGGATCTGGGGAACTCCAGGCCTGTCAGCCTGACCTCGGTGCCCGGCAAGGTTATGGAACAGATCACCTTGAGTGCCACCACAGGGCACCCACAGGATGGCCGAGGGGTCAGAGCCAGCCAGCGTGGGTTTAGTGGGGCAGGTCCTGCCTGAGCACCCTGATCTCCTTTCATAACCAGGTGACCCACCTGTGGATGTGGGAAAGGCTGTGGATGTGTCCATCTGGACTTCAGCAAAGCCTTTGACACTGTCTGTGACAGCATTCCCTGGAAAAGCTGCAGCCCACGGCTTGGGCAGGTTCCCTCCTGGCTGGGAGTTGGAAGAGCTGGCTGGAGGCTGGGCCCAGAGAGGGGTGGGGATGGTGCTGCACCCAGCTGGTGTCCAGTCCCTGGTGCTGTCCCCAGGGATCTGTGTTGGGCCCAGTCCTGTTTAACATCTTCACCGATGATCTGGGTGAGGGGATCGAGCCCACCAACCCCAAATTTGCAGGTGACACCAAGCTGGGTGTGAGTGTGGATCTGCTGGAGGGCAGCACAAGGAGACACAGCCTTCAGCTGCACCAGGGGAGGTTTAGGCTGGACAAGAGGAAGAAGTTCTTCACAGAAAGGGTGAGTGGGCACTGGAATGGGCAGGCCAGGGGGGAGGTGGCAGAGTCACTGTCCCTCTCCAGTGGCACTCAGTGGCATGTCTGGGTGACAAGGCGGTATTAGGGCATTGGTTGGACTTGATGATCCCAAAGGTCTTTTCCAGCCTATTTGATTCTGTCATTCTGTGATGATTGGGACACTCTGGGGCCATTGTGACCCTGCAGGGCCTCGTGGAACTAAGAGGACCATGGTGACTCTGTGCAGCCCCATAGAACCAGGGCTCCATTGTGGTGCTCTGGGGCCCAATGGAACCAGGGAGTCCCCGTGACACTGGGTCCTGGTGGAACCACAGAGGCCATTGTGACACTGCGGGACCTCGTGTGACCGAGGGGTTTCACCATTGTGACACTGCAAAACCAAGGAGAGCACTGGGAGAGTCCAGGGCCCATTGAACCAAGGGGCCCTTCTGACACTGCCAGGCCTCATGGAACCAAGGGGACATTGTGACACTGCAGGACCTTGTGTAACCAAGGGGCCACTGTGACACTCTGGGGCCTCCAGGAATCTGGAAGGCCACTGTGACACTGTGTGGGCTCATGGGAACAAGGAGTCCATTGTGACACTGAGGGCACTTGTGGAAGCACAGAGAGCATTGTGACAGTGTGGGACCTCATGTGACCATGGGGCCTTTGCGACACCCTGGGGCCTCATGGAACCAAGGGGCCACTGTGAAACTGCGGCACCAACGAGAACATTGTGACACTGTGAAGCCCCATGGAACCAAGGAGTCCATTGTCACATTTTGGGGCCCCATGGAACCAAGGAGTCCATTGCCACATTTTGGGGCCCCATGGAACCAAAGAGCTCAGTGTGACAGTGCAGGGCCTGGTGTAACCAAAGGGACATTGTGACACTGAGGGCCCCTTGGAACCAAGGGCAGCTTTGCAGATGACACCAAGCTGGATGAGAGTGTTGATCTCCTGGAGGGTAGGAGGGCTCTGCAGAGGGCCCTGGACAGGCTGGATCCAGGGCCCAAATCCAACAAGGTGAGGTTTAACAAGTCCAAGTGCCGGGTCCTGCACTTTGGCCACAACAACCCCTGGAGCGCTACAGGCTGGGGACAGAGGGGCTGGACAGCAGCCAGGCAGAAAGGGACCTGCAGGAACTGATGGGACAGCAGGCTGGACATGAGCCAGCCGTGTGCCCAGGTGGCCAAGAAGGCCAATGGCTCCTGGCCTGGATTAGGAATGGTGTGGTCAGCAGGAGCAGAGCTGCTGTGCCAGCACTGATCTGCCCCCAGCTCTGCACACAGACATTGCTGCTGCAGCTCCAGAGAAGGCAACAAAAGAGCATCTCTGCAGAAAACTCTGCTGGGAGATCCTTTAGATCCTGGAAAGTCACCAAGAGCACAGACCCTAATTGACACAGTCTGGGGCCACAGGGAAGGTGGAGAGAAAAAGGATGAGAAATGGCACAATCAATGACATTTCCTTGTGGACAACATTATAATGTAAAACAAAGAAAAAGAACCTCCAAATGGAAAAGAACAAGAAGTATCAAAGATGACTTTTAGTACAAGTGATTTGCAGAAATTGGCCAGCAGTTTAATGTTCCTGAAAGCATCCAGTCATCAGTGTCCACACTGCAGCCTTGAGCTCCTGGTTCCTCAGGCTGTAGATGAGGGGGTTCAAGGCTGGAGGCACCACCGAGTACAGAACTGAAAGGGCCAGATCCAGGGATGGGGAGGACATAGAGGGAGACTTCAGGTGAGCAAACACTGCAGTGCTGAGGAACAGGGAGACCGCAGCCAGGTGAGGGAGGCAGGTGGAAAAGGCTTTGTGCCGTCCCTGCTCAGAGGGGATCCTCAGTACGACCCTGAAGATCTGCACATAGGAGAAAACAATGAACACAAAACAACACAACGATGAACTGACAGTAACCACAAGAACCCAGTGTTCCCTGAGGTAGGATTTGGAGCAGGAGAGTTTGAGGATCTGGGGGATTTCACAGAAGAACTGGCCCAGGGCATTGCCATGGCACAGGGGCAGGGAAAATGTATTGGCTGTGAGCATGAGAGCATTGAGAAAGGCACTGGCCCAGGCAGCTGCTGCCATGTGGGCACAAGCTCTGCTGCCCAGGAGGGTCCCGTAGTGCAGGGGTTTGCAGACGGACACGTAGCGGTCGTAGCACATGATGGTCAGGAGGAAATACTCTGCTGACATGAAGATCAGAAGGAAAAAGAGCTGAGCAGCACATCCTGTGTAGGAGATGTCCCTGGTGTCCCAGAGGGAATTGTGCAGGGCTCTGGGGACAGTGGTGCAGATGGAGCCCAGGTCGCTGAGGGCCAGGTGGAGCAGGAAGAAGAACATGGGCGTGTGCAGGTGGTGGCCGCAGGCTACGGCGCTGATGATGAGGCCGTTGCCCAGGAGGGCAGCCAGGGAGATGCCCAGGAAGAGGCAGAAGTGCAGGAGCTGCAGCTGCCGCGTGTCTGCCAGTGCCAGCAGGAGGAAGTGGCTGATGGAGCTGCTGTTGGACATTTGCTGTGGCTGCACATGGGCACCTGTTCATGGAGAAAGGACAGGGACAAGTCAGGAGAGGCTGCTTGGAGCCAAACCTGAGCCATTCCCTGTAGACTGTCCTGCTGGGACGCACCTACCCTTGTTCCTGCTCTGGGAAAACCGCTGGCTGCAATCAGAGCACGATCACACTCCCAGCTCACCCTGGGATAAACCAGACCCTGCCCAGAGCAGAGGGATCGCTGAATGTCTCAGCCTCTCCAAAGATCTCTGGGCAAGGTCTCAGCACCCCCTTGTTCCAAGGACACTCACGGCTCGTTTGGCCAGCCCAGCAGCATTTCCTCAGCCGTGGCAGCTCTGCACTTCCCCGTGGGACATTCAGGGAGCTCCCAGAGGCTCTGGCACAGATCTGCACCCAGGAGGGCAGCTCAGAGCTGGGAAGGGCACAGCAAGGAGATCCCAGGCTGTGCCCATGAGGGGATCTCAGGGAGGGGCTCAGCTCATTCCCCTTTCCCATGGACTGCTTTGCCCATAGCCCCACAGGTCCCAGGGAAGCATGGACACCCCATTCCCATGGACACCCCTGCCTAGCAGGAATGCCAAGGGCAGTGCCTGACTCAGCTGCTGCAAATTCCAGAGTCACCCTGAGAGCTCCAGGTAGCAGTGACAATATCAGGGGAGTGCAGAAACAAGAGAAGATGTTGTGGTGCTGTGCCTGAGAGGGCAGAGACAGCTGGGCACTCAGGACAGTGTTCCCGTGCCCTGCTGTGCCCGGCACCTCCCACACACCAACAGTGCCCTCCTGCCCCGGCAGTGCTCTGTTCAGCCCCCTCTGCTTCCCTGAGCATTTCCCTGGGCCTGGACATCCCCTCCTGAGAGGTGCCTTGTCCCTGCCAGCGCTCACAGAGCCCATCCCACCCTGTGTGCCCTTGGCCCGGCCCTACAGAAACCTGCCTGTGTGCAGGGCCCTGGCTGGGGCAGGCTCTGTGTGCAGCTGGGCAAGGGCAGCTCAGGAGAGCCCTGCTGGGCCCTGCAGAGGTGATGCTGCTGCTGTCCAGGGCTGAGGAGTGGCTGAAGGCCCTTTGGGAGGCTCCCAGCAGAGAGACTGACCACCCAAAGTCACAGTTCTGGAGTCTCTGTAAATGTTCAAGCATGACTTTGATGATCCTGTGTGTCCCTTTCAACTCAGAATGTTCTGTCATTCTGGGATTAAAATTCCTGTTCTGCTTCTCTCATCCCACTGTTGTCTAAAATAAAAAGAGAAAAAAACCCTTGCAACAGTGTTAGAACAGTAAAGTAAAAACCAGACTGCGGCTTCCGGGGGTCACTTGCGGCTGTCCCCCGTCCCTCCCCGGCCCCCCGGGACCCCTCCGGCTCGCTGTCCCCTCAGGGGACCGGGGTTTGCCGCGGTCCCGCTGCACTGGGCTCACCAGGCAGCGGCTGGGTTTGCACGGTCCGAGCGGCGGTGCGCCTCGGTCACCGCAAGGAGTCGAGATAAAGAGACGAAGAGAGGTCAGTTGTGTGCAGTCCAGAGAGATTGTATTGCCTGAACGGTTGCAGGGACAAAAGACCCAGGACAAAAGACCAGACCTTTCTTGGAAGCTTCCAGGTGTCCCAGTGGGAATGGGGCACACTCAGCCTCTGATTTCAACAATTTAGTAAGGTTGATTATTTAGGATATCTAACAGGAACATCCAATAGGAGATTCAGTTTCCCCAGTTACACGCCCCTGGCTCAACCCGTTGGAGTAAGTCCAGGGCCTTCTTTGTCCCAGTTTTTGTTATCACTGCTCACATTCACTCACTCTGGCTGCTCTGCACAAGAGATAAGCACAGAATGGACTCACAGGGTCTGTGGGCATTGGGATGTTCCAGCTTTAGGAGATCACTGCAGGAGCAGCAGCTGCATTGTCCTGCAGCCAGAGGTTCCTGTGCCAAGGGCTGGCAGTGATTCTGCCCCAGGCACTTCTCAGCCCTTCCCAGCCCTGACTGATTGAAGCTCTCTGTGCCTCTGTGCTGTGCCCGGGCTGGCTGCAGGCAGTGCCCCAGCCCTGCTGGGCTGGGAGAAGAGCTGCTCAGCAAGAGAAATGTGCTTTTGAAGCTCTGCTTGGTTACCAGGATCACCCTCTGTGCCAGGAGCCCGGCCCAGCTCAGCAGCACAGACACAGCACAAGGACTTTAATGACCCTCGGGGGCTTTGTGCTCAGGCCCTGAACATCAGGCCCTGAGAGGGAGCTGCAGAAACCTCTCCAGAACTCCAAGTCAGACTCCAACTCCAAAGTTTCTCTGACTTTTAATGGGTCCCACTGAGGGACACGACTGAGAAAGTGTCCCCAGGCCCCAGGCAGAGCAGAGAACTGGAGGCACTGATGACAGGTGGGGACAAAGAGAAGCCAAGTCTTGGTGCCCTGGGGCACAGCAGGGTCTGTGCCACCAAGGGCTGTCAGGAGACACCTTGTCCTGAGGCCATGGGGCCTCCTGGCACAGCCCCAGCCAGGCTGGGCACTGTCACCCCCTGGTCCTGCCCTCAGCATCCCCCCCTAGCCCACATCCCAGTGGCCTCAAGGATCTGCTGGAAGGAGTCCCTGGGGAGCCTTGGTCAGGAATGGCCCTGGGGGCTCCTTCATGCTCCCAGGGACTGCAGGTTTTTCAAAGGACTTTGGCTTTTGATTTTGCCTTGGAGTCTCTGAGAGCTTTCTGCAATCATGGCCTCAAATTATCTACTTTAATTAGTCCCTGGAGAGGCTTTGTCAGGAGCAACACTCACTGGGGCTCATTAATGCTTCAAGGTACTTCAGTTCTTTTAAGGTACTTGGTGTTTCCCTTTTGATCCAGCCTCTGTGAGAAGTTTGTGCAATCATGGCCCCAATTATCTGCTTTAATGAGTCCCTAGAGAACTTTGTACTGACACTCAGTGGAGCTCATTAATGCTTTGAGATACTCAGAGTTTTTAAGGTACTTTGGACTTTCCACACTGAGAGGTTTTTGTGCCATCTCAGCCTCCAGTTCTCTCGTCCAAGGAGTCCATGAGGAGCCTGTGTTGGGGATGGACCTCATTGGGACCCATTCATGCTTTGAGACTCCAACCACTTTGGGGCTTTCTTTTGACTTTGAGTCCTGGAAAGGTTTGTGCAATCTCCTCTCAGGCCCTGAGGTTTCAGGGCTCAGCTCCAAATGCACCACGGGGCTCATTGGGATCAAGCAAGTCCTGACAAACCATGGCTCTGCCGTGTTTTCCCTCTTGTCTGAGGCAATTAATCAGGAAGTTTCTGTAGTGATTTTTGTTCATAATTTTAAGATTTCTTGGCCAATGCATCAATTAGTGGGGTGGGTTCAGCGTTGGCTAATTACCAGGGCACTCACAAGAATATACTTACTCATTTCCTGCTCTGAGGTAGGATTAGGAGAAAGGATAAGTTTGCTCAAAACTTTAAATGGGTGTAAAGAAAAGTTTATTAACAGTAACTAAAAGAAAGAGTAATAAGAATCAGACAAATTTTTCAGAACACTTCCTCTCTCCATACAACCTGACAATGTAAAGAGAAAAAACCTAAAATAGTTTATAGTCCATGTTAACTTATGGGGTATTAGTTTCAAGATCAGCTATTTAAGAGCAAAGGTTCTCTTCATCTATGTCTGAAATCATCTTCATCTCTGGGAACAGAGGTCTTCCTCTTCTCCCCCTGGGGGCACAGGGTCTCATCACTCTTTTTTTTCTTTTCAAACTTCTTATGGGATCACAGCTACTGCAACATTTGCTTACTTTAGCATGGAGGCCTTTGCTGAAACAAGTCATCTCCCCATACTTTTCAATGCATTATAGGGAAAAAGAGAGTCTGATGTATCCATGACATCCTTCTCCATAGCTTTACCAGAGGATTTCAGCCCCAGGATCAAGGCATCTCCTCATCCCTCCCATCTGGGACTCAACAACCTCTTCACTGACCTCAGTGGGTTCATGTTGCTGCTCTGTGTGCCTGCCCTGTGTCCTTTTCTCTCACTGGAGGCAGGATGGCAGCACTGGCAGAGTCAATATCTGCCCGGGGCTGCAGATGGTTCCGTGAGCCCGGCCGGGCTCGGTCCTTGCGGCCGGAGCTGTTTTCCCATGGAGGTTTCTGCAGCGGCTGCGCTGGGGCTGTGTCAGGCTGGGCCGCGCTGGGGCAGGGCCAGGATCTCAGCAGCCAGGCCAGAGCCCAGCAGCAGCACAGCCGGGGCCGATGGCTTCTCCTCCCCTGCCCGCTGGCTGCGGGCGAAGCCCAAGGGCGGCAGAGCCTCGGCCGAGCCGGCCCGGCCCGGGGCTGCTCCTGGGGCCCGGCGGATCCCGGCTGGGCCCGGGCTGGCGGCGGGGCAGGGCTCGGCAGCGGCCAGATGTCAGCACCCGCAGCCACGGCCCGGCCTCGGCCCCGCGGCCTCCCCTGCCCTGCCCGGCAGCCGATGGGGCCTGGCGGCTCCCTGGGAAGGGGCCCGGCCCCACGGCAGGAGCCGCCCGGCCCCACGGCCGAGACGGGGCTGGGCCGGCCTTGGCACCTCTTTGGGGCCAGAGGGGAGAGAGACCCAGCCAGGCTTTCTCATCTTCAACTTGGGTCTGCACAGAGGCGTCTGCAGTTTGCTTAGTGGTTTAACAGATTGTCAGCTCTCAAAGCTAATTACTGATTGGTTTTTTTGTCAGACATGGCAGAAACTGCTAGCAGCTTCTCTCAGGACATCACTTCTGTGATGCAAAACCACCACAGCAGCACAGAGCACAGAGCTCCTTTGTCCATATACAGTGGTCATGTGCCCGAGGCCTCAGAACCCCTCCTTGGGAGATCTCTGGGCCCTCTCCAAGGTGTTTTCAAATGAAAACATTCAACTCAGAGTCTAAGAAAATCACCAGAGGACGGGGCCAGCCTGACCTGTCTGTCCCGGCTATTTTGTCTGGGAGCAAGTCTTGGATATACGGAATTTGGGAGGCCAAATTCTAATTTTGGCCATGGACCCTGGACATGAAGACCAATTCTTTTCCATAGGAATGAAGGAACAGAGCCCCAGTGCTTCAGGGGCAGATGAGAGGTGACCACCAGAGGCAAAGGCCAGCTAGAGCTGGCAGGTTATTTTCTGGGAGATACTCTTGCACACAGGAAAATTTTTTGGCAGAGTGTCAGTTTTGGCAATAGGCATCAGAAAAGGTGGAGAGTTCTTTTCCACAGCAAGGAAAGCACGGAGCCCCTGTGCTCCAGGAGCCTTGATGGTACTGGCAGATTTGGGCTGGAAGCAACCCTTGGGTATAGGGAAATTGGGAGGTGGAACCCCAGTTTTGGCCATTTCTGTGTAGATAAGAAGGAGGGCTCTTTTGCATAGGAAGGAAAACACAGAGCCTCAGTGTTTCAAACACAGATGAGAGGCAGCCCCCAAGGGGCCAAGGGCAGCCAGACCTGTCTCTCCTAGCTGATTTCACTTGGGAGCAATCCTCGGATGTATGGAGTTTTGGAGGTGGAATCCCAGTTTTGGCGATGACAGGATGAATGATTTTTGCCTATAGGAAAGAGAAGAGTAAAGTCCAAGTGTTCTGGATGAGAGGTGATCACCCTTAGGCCAAGCCAGCCAGACCTGTCTCTCCTGGCACCTTTCATCTAGGGGCTGTCCTTGGACATAGGGCATTTTGGAGGTGGAATCTCAGTTTTGGCTGCAGGTGCCTGGACAGGAAGATGAATTCTTTTCATTAGGAAGGAAAGCACAGAGCCCCAGTGTTTCACAGGCAGATGAGTGCCAGCCCTCAGGAAGCCAAGGCCAGCCAGACTTGTCTCCCCTGGCAGCTTTTGTCTGGGAGCTATCCTTAGATATAGAGAATTTTGGAGGCAGATCCCCAATTTTGGCCATGGGTGCCTGGTTGAGATGGATATTTTTTTCTCATAAGAAAGAAAAGCACATGGTCCCATGTTTGAAAGGCAGATTTGAGGTGGCCCCTGGGTGGCCAAGGAAGCCAGACCTGTCTGTCCTGGCAGATTTCATCTGGAAACAATCCTTGCAATATAAGTGAAATGAACAGGGTCTATGCCTTTATTAATAGTCAGCTCTTTATTAAAAAGTCAGCTCGGCAGGGGGCTCAACAAGGAGCTCACCCCCGCTGTTGTAGCTTCTCCGGTCGCTGAAGGGTGAGCAGGCATGCAGAGTCTGTCCCTGGAGTCCCCGTGGCATGCTGGTAGCTGGAGGTGAAGAGGTGTGCAGTCCATATCTGAAGTCCCAGCAGACCGTCCTCTCTCCTTTCCTCTTGGCACTCTGGTAGCCGCAGGGTGGGGGGATGTGCAGAGCCTGCTGCCGAAGTCCAGCAGCAGCTGTCCCTCTCCTTCCCTCCTGGCAGCATCAGGAAGTGTGTGTCTGCTTTGCTCCTGCTTCCCACAGCCTAGTCCACTCTGGTCCTCTGTAGGTTATGGTGACAGGTCAAACACAGACTAGGGATGGGGTTCCCTTTTCCCCAACGAGCACACCCATCCAGCCCCCTCCACTGTGCCCATCTTTTCAATTTAGGGGTGTTTTTCATCCCCAAAACCCCCTCCCATGATTCCACTGGATTATTTTGCATCCCAGTCCTAGAATGGTAGTGAGTGTGAGGGGAGGTAGGTGATTCCCAGGAACAATTAGCTAATTAACATTTCAATGTCAGTACTTAGCCAAAGCCAAGTGTCCCAGCCAGGTTGTTTTGTTCATAACAATAAGGACATTTGGAGAAGAAATCCCGGGTTTGGCCCTGGGCCCCTGGAGGAGAAGGACAGTTCTCTCTCATAGGAATGAAAGCCCAGAGCTCCAGTGCTTCAAGGGCAGATGAGAAGCAGCCCTCGACATGCCAAGGTCAGCCGGACCTGTCAGGTGGTCCCCAGGAGGCCCAGCCAGCCAGACCTGTCCATGTTCCCTTGGTTTCGTGGGACCCCACAGTGTCGCAATGGTCTCCTTGGTTCCATGAGGCTCCATAGTGTCACCGTGATGTCCTTGGACCCACATTGTCACAACTGACCCACAGTTCCATGAGGTTCTGTAGTGCCACTGCAGCAGTCAGAGGCCCTGCAAGGCCTCCCTGGTGGTCACTCGCCTAAGATAAGAAATGCCTAAGTCACGGTGACTGGAGCAAAGAAGCCCCTCTTCCACATTCAGACCCTTCTTATCTCTTTGTAAGGATATCGGTCATATTCTCCTCAAACCTGGCAATTGGACAATTTCTGACACCCCAGTACCCTATAAAAACACCCATTTCTGCCTAGTTTGGCAGAAGAACTGACACCGCATCCCTTCAGAGGAGCTGGCAATAAAGGACATCGCTGTGGAACCACATACAGCCTTCTCCTCTCTCTGTCCCTGTGTGTCTGCCAGAGGCACTTGTGAGCACAGAGCGAAATCACTGAGAGCTGAACTCACAGAGCTGAAATCACTCCAGAGGTGCTCGCTAAGTTGCCTGTGGCTGGGAGCTGAGCCGAGGGACCCAGACAGGCTGAGCCTGACAGCGCAGCGCTATCCGGACACCCACGGCAGCGGCAGCCCGGGGGTCAGATGGACCCCTGGGACCCCAGGCTGCATTATGTGGCCACCCGAAGGAGCACTGGCATCCTGGCACCCCTGAGAGCAGCATTCCTTGTGAATTGTCACTGCCTCAGCCGGCTATGACCCCTTGAAGCTAACTTCTCTGTCATAGAAGAAGTTTTCTGAAGAGGCGTCCGACGAACCTGCACATCGCCATCTGGGATGAGGTCCTCAGCAGTTGGACGGCACAGCACCTAAGCAGCAGTTCCTTGTCCCACATTTGGCTGAAGAAGTGTAAGTTTAAACCAGCCTTTTTGCACGCTTTTATTTTGGGTCTCTTTTTGGTTTGTTTTTTTTTTTTTCTTTTTACTGCTGGGGGGGGGGGGGGTGGGGTGGGGGGAAGGGAACTATACTGAAATGGGACCAAAATCTAGTAATCTAGTAAATTAAAATGATCCCAGAACGAGAGAGACTTATATTTCCAAATCCTACAAATCCTTTCTGCTAACAGCTTTTCTTTCTCTAAAGGCAATCTTTCAAAAACTAACTTGAAAAAATTTATAACATGGATTCTTGCCCTGTTTCCAGACACGAACACACACATGATCGATTCAGAATCTTTTTGGGACACAGTAGGGACAGGAATGTACAGTTTCCAAATTAATGAAAACTTTTCTGTAACTAAGTTTCGACCTCTATTTCACTCAATTACTAAAGCAGTCGAAAAAACAAATCTCTGCAGCTTTCTTCTGCTGAGGAAATTCCACCCTTATCTTTCTCAACAGACACTGTCCCTTCAAATGCTAATTTGCCAGATAACATTGCTCTCTCAGTGCCTGGGACGGGGAACACAGACATTGTACCACCCCACCCACCCGCGGGGTCCGTGGAGCCCACCCATCCCTCACTCCCCCTCGGACGCGGCGAGCGCGGATTCCGCTCCGCGGTCCCGCAACACGCGGCGCGCTGCGCGCCCCGTGCCCCGCTCAGTGTTGGGCTGTACCTGTGTCGGTTTCCATCGGGAACGCCCTGCCTCACCCCAAAACCTCCGCGCAGCCCCCGTGACTCCCCCAGCCCTGCAGCCGTGCCTCCCAGCCCCGCTGCGGCTCTCCCCAGCCCGCTCCCATCCCTGCCTGCCTGCCCGCCGCAGCCCCGCCGTGATGGCAGCAGCTCCCCCAGCCCCGCCGCCTCCTCTGCCCCGCTCCTCCCTTGCCCTCATCCCCAAGCGCTGCACGCACCCACCCACCCTCAGCGCCCCCCGAGCGGCACCTCCGAGACCCCCACGGGGGCACCCCACTTCCCCACGCACCTCAGCCCTGCGCAGGCTGTGCCACAGTGGCGCTGCCATTGCCGCTCCGCTGCTGCCTCCCTCTAGCCAAGCCCAGCCAGCTGCCCCCTCACACTCTGTCCAGCCCCCCACACCCCTGCCAACCCTCGCTCCAACACGCCCAACAAAGCGTAGTGCACCTCCTGCTCGCTCTCACTCCTCCTCTGAGCACAGTGAGTCCGACTCTGACACAGAGGACATTGATCCATGGGCTCTAATCAAAATGGAAGCGACTCGGGCAGGGGATTGGGAACTAGCTCAGAGAATTTCTGCCTTCCCAGCAGTTTATATAAAGGGGAAAAGAGGTGGGGCCACCACTAAAACAACGTGGGAACCTAACACAAATAAAGAACTGGTACAACTACGAAATATAGCCAAAGAACATGGGAGAAGTTCACATATTTTTAGAAATTTTCTGGAAGCTCTCTTTTCAGCACATATTTTGATACCTTACGATGTTAAAAACATTGCCCACTGCCTTCTTTCCCCGGCAGAATATATGCTATGGGAAAGACATTGGAAAAGACAATTAAGAACATTATCAGGCACCTATGCTCAAGATGGAAATAGGCCAGATTTTACAGTCCAGCAGCTGGCTGGAGAAGGGCATTTACAGAAACCCTGTGACCAAGCTAACACCTTGCCTCAGGAGCAGTACAAGACTTGGCTATTGCAGCAAAACCTCCCTGCTCCTCACCCCAGATGACTCTACCCCTACCCAACACTTCTCTAGTATTAAACAAGAAGTAGATGAAAGCTTTATCAAGTTTATAGACAGAACTAAAGATGCTCTGGAAAAACAGATAGAGAGCACAAAGGCAAGAAAAGAACTGTTGTGCCAGCTTGCCTTATCAAATGCAAATGAACAATGTAAAACAATTCTGAGGGCCCTACCCTTGGACACAGAACCCACCATAGAGCAAATGGTGGAAAGCTGTACACGTCATCTGTCCTCTGAAAACACAGTGGCCCAAGCAGTAGCTAAGGGTATTGCAGAAGGAGTTTCTGGTGCAGTTGCAGCAATAACTTCCAAAGACCAGGCCTGCTGCTTTCACTGTGGGGAATTTGGACATTTTATAAAGGACTGTCCAGACAGGTCACCTACCCAAAACCTCCGTAACATCTACCAAGGACCCCAGAACCAGCAGCGCTACCAGCAGCGTTTGGGAAACTTCCAGCAGAGCGCAGCCAGGCCCCGCGCAAAGACAACAAACCAAAAGCCACCCAGATCCAGCCATGCATCATCCCAGGAGATCCCAGGCCACATGGAGCGGATCCAACCCACGGAGCGATACAGATGGGAACACAGCGCCAGTTGGTAACTGCTCTGTCTATTGACTTTAATAATAAGGATGTTTATCGTGTTCCCACAGGCAAGCATGGCCCAAAATGTGGTTCTTTTGACATTTTAATTATAGGTGTCCATAGCCCAGAGGAAATCTTTGTTGTTCTCAAGGTACAAACAGTGCACCCAGGACAAGAAATCTCGGTCCAGCTGTGCTGTACGGACTCACCATTTTTCCTTTCATGAGGAATTCTGATCGCACAAGCCTTTCTGCTCCCAAAGAATCACAGGGAACAGCTTCCTCTCAACCCTACAGCAATGTGGGCACAAGTTGTGGGACCAAGTGCGATCTATCCTACAGATGAGAGAAGATCCACCTCCCAGGGATGCTGGACACTGGTGTGGACGTGACCATCATTGCTCGCTCAGAATGGCCGGCACACTGGGAACTACAACCAGTAGCAGGAATGATTTCAGGGATTGGTGGAGCCACAGTGTCCATGCAAAGCAAGCACAACATCCTCGTCAAAGGGCCTGAAGGCAGGCTGGCAACCATCTGCCCATTTGTGGTAAGAGCCCCCATCACCCTTTGGGGCAGGGATGTTCTATCCCAATGGGGAGTTTTCCTATGTATTCCCAGTCAGGATTTCTGACTGGGGCCACTGAGGAGCACACACTACCAGATACCCCTTGGCTCACGTGGAAACGCCAAGACCCAGACTGGGTTGACCACTGGCCCCTCTCTAAAGTAAAACTGCATGCACTACAAGCCCTTGTGGAAGAACAGCTCGCCAAAGGTCACATCGTCGAGACCACCAGCCCTTGGAACTCTCCAGTCTGCTTATTGCAAAAACCTGGAATGGACAGGTGGAGGCTCCTCCACAACCTTCACAAAATCAATGAGATCATCGAGGACATGGGCCCCCTCCAGCCTGGCCTGCCTTCACCATCGATGCTGCCTCAAGACTGGGCACTTGCCATCATAGATATTAAGGAGTGTTTCTTCAGCATTCCGCTGCACCCCCAGGACACTCCATGGTTTGCTTTCTCTGTTCCCTCTCTTAACAGAGAGGCTCCACTCAAAAGATACCATTGGTTGTATCTTCCCCAGGGATTGAAAGTCTCGCCTACTATATGCCAGTGGTACGTTGCTCACATCCTGTCTCCTGTTCAGAACCTATTTCCAGATGCAATCATCCACCACTACATGGATGATATCCTGGTCTGTACATCAGGAAAAAACTTACTTAGATAAAGCAGTTAAAAAGACAATTGAAACCATAGAAAAGTCAGGATTCGAGATCCATGGTGACAAAATACCCAACCCATGGGCTTATCTTGGATTCCAGATCCAGGAAAGGACCAGCAGCTCGCCATCCAAGATGGCCCAAAAACCCTGAGAGACTTACATAATCTGTGCAGATCCATCAGCTGGGTACATCCCCTCCTAGAAATTACAACAGAGGACCTCGCTCCCCTGTTCACCCTTCTCCATGGCAACGAGGACCTAGACTCTCCACGCCTGCTCACAACAGAAGCCCAAGACACCATCACCAAGGTCCA